>NW_020171360.1:0-92585 GCF_001481775.2 Trichoderma gamsii
CAAGGCGGCTGTTTGCGGCCCTCGGAAGCCATATCGCATGCATCACCCAGAATAGAGTCCCTCGGTACCAAAAGCTACCACTACTAGAAACTGTTGGAAGCTGTCTATATTATACGAGACACATCGACAATTTTACACAACATTACCTCCAACAGAACGTATTGTCAGATGACTCGAGCTGCCTCGAGCTGCAAGACAGGAATGGCATGACTGTGTACTGTTCCCCAATCTCACTGTATAATAAGCTCAAAAGAAATGCCCCGTATGCCCTATTTCTAAGAATATTATATTGAAGTACGGATGTGGTGGCTCTCTATGAGTTTTTGATGGAAATAACAACCACTGGTATCTTGATCATTTGATTGCATGGGATTTGGACGACTGGCTAGCGAGGCAACTAAAAGTCCAAGGTAATGTGATAGGAGCTGAAAACATGGATGCGCATGCAACACATAGCATTTGCTAGCGATCCTAGTATTATCTCGGTTAACCAACCTATTATACTATCAGCGCAACAATTCAGTTTGATATGAAAACAACAGTGAGAAAAAAAAAGAGGAAAATCTAAATCGCTCAAACGCAGTATGTATTGTGTCGACCTAAAATATAAAGGTAAATTCGCTCTATCTAGGTTTACGGATAGGTATAAGCGCTCGTGGGCATAAGACATAAGACGTAGCTTTTTCATCGCTGAACATCATGTTCACAAAGCTCTTAGGCCGTAATACCGTTCACTTTCAGCTATCTATTCGGTTTATTCTCTACAGAACAGACATTCAGATATAGACGTCTTCACATATACGCGTAGCTGCCATAGTGATATTACAATTGCGCGTATAGCCTTGGTTAGACAAGGTGAGTTAGAGACGCTCGCGCAAACTAATTGGCAACCCATAATAGTAAAGTGCTCACACAAGTATTGCGTATCGCGTCTTCCGCAGGAGTATCCCTCACTAAACGGCCACAGTTACACCGCATAGTAGCACCGTAATGATATGATTAGAAAATCGCATTGTTTTACACAGGGCCGCAGAACCCCATCCCATTGAACTCAGCCAATCGCCTCGAAAGGAAATAATGGAATGTCCAGCCACCTAGCGTTCCGGTAGTCAGCCACTAATACCCCAGCCCTTGTTGTCGGTTAAGCGCTAAAGGCCCCAGACTTTTTAGTTCACAACCACACTAGAGGCGAGAATAGAGGGAGATTCTCTTGCTCGTGAGCTGGGCGTTGGGTCGACACAAGATTTCTACATCATACGACAGGCCTGCCGTTTTCGAAAGCTAGTCTTCAGTTTACGTTCTCTGCTTCTGTTTCTCCGCAAAAAAGCGGTACTGGGTAATCAGAGTCCGCTGACCGACTTTGGGTTAAGGCTACATTGTCTTCCATCGCCACTTGACACGTTATTGGTCGCCAACGGGACTGCATCGGAAAACAATTCAGCATATATACCAACGAGGATCAAATGCCTCGAGCACTGAATAACGCAGGTGAGTATATGGTCATTCCTTCTCGAGCTGTTTTGCTTTCAAGCTTGCAAATATCTCGGTATTGGATGCGGTAATGCTACAGCGGAGCGTGTGTGGCTATTATCTTTCTCTTGATCCACTCGCTTCATACCTCTTGCTAATGCTTGGATACAACAGCATGGTATGTGGTAATTCCATAATTAAAATAGATGAGGTTCATTTCTGCAGCAACTAATCACAACGGCCATTGGCCCCGTATAAAACAGCGACACATGCCGTCGTCGTAAGGTTAAATGTGAGTGATGCAAAGTGGTTTTTCAAGATTATGCACAGTCTCCTATATACTACTAGCTTTCGACGTAATCTTCGCTCGGGATATACTAATCTTATACACGCTGTCTGACAGGCGATGAGGCCACCCCCGTTTGTGGCCAATGCAAGAAATCGGGAAGATACTGCGCGCGTCTTCGGAAGTCGTCCAGGTTTCTAGCCTATTCTTATCAATCAGGGACGGGAAGTCTTTCTAAAGGTACATCAACAGTGTTTATCGGTCCTTATGGAGGCTTCCATATGCTCTACCCCCTGTCTCTCAAGCAACTTACCTTTCGAGCTTGCTAAACAAATCTCTTTCATAGAAGCCGCTGAAAAAAGGAAATTTCCCCCTCCCGAAAACCCGCGAGATGCACTCCAATCTCCAGATGTGGCCTGGTATTTCCACAACTACATTTCAGAGCCGGCAAAATGGTATGACCTCGGCGATGCCTCACGTCTGTTTGCCACAAGGGTACCTGAGCTTGCTCTAGACGAACCGCTCCTCTTCAGTGCCGTTATTGCTTTGTCTGCAGAGCATGTGAGCCAAACAACAAAATCCAAGCCTGCAAAGGCAGTAGCTGAGTTCTATCATGGGCACTGCATTCATCTCTTGATTCTATTGGACGAAAAGATTGAGTTGTTGAGAAACGGGGTTGCATTAGCGGCCGTGTGTTTATTACGATCGTACGAGATCCTCAATGGTGAGCTAGAAAAAGATCCCTCCATTGATGCCGCCATGCAGGTTTCGAGACCAGAGCTGACGTCCAAAAGAGGACATTGACCCCAACAGACATCTTCAAGGCGCATACTCATTAGCATCATGTGAAGACTCCATTGCAGCGAGCCCCCCTGGAAGCCTGCTTGCTGCTGGGTTCTGGAACTATCTCCGCGAGGACATTACTTTTAGCTTATTTGAAGGCTGCCCACTAAAAATGGACGTGGAAATGGCGTCCGCTCCGAGTCTGACGGGTAACCAGGACCAGCTCCACTCCATTACACTCATACTTGGTCAAGTTATCAACAAGGCCTTCAGCTACCAGATCTTGGAACCAGATTGGGAGGTACTACTCTCCATGGTTAAAACTTGGCTACACAATGTCCCATCAAACATCAAGCCATTCTCAAGAAGCCAGCGTGTGGCTGTATCAGCAGTTGGCGAACTACCACACTTTTGGTTCCTACAAGATTTTCACGGTATGTTTTATTATGATATTCGTGATTGTGAGAAATTATTATTATCAACCCAAAGTAACTGACTTGGCAACACAATTAGCTTCCGCAAGGCAGTATGCCCTCCTCGCGCTTAATATACTTACCGCATGTGCGCCTCTGAATCAGCTCCCAAGGCTGCCAGAGATTTGCGATGGCAGCGATAAGATCGTCGGCGTTGTGGAAAAGGGGGATCTGTTGGAAGCCTTCGCTCTCGAGATTTGCGGGATTGCATTCACAACGAATATTCCGTCTGTCCTCGTGAACTCTTTCGGCCCTATTGCATATTGTAAGCCGTCCCTCCCCTCTACTCCTAACCACTCCTTCTCCGCCTCTCCCATGGTCTCCATTCTGACACTGCAAATCCCCCCTTAGGCGGCAAGTTCCTACGGTCCGAAGCTACTAGACAAGAAGTCATTCGCCGCCTGTCCGCGTGCAAACGGTCTGTGGGATGGCCTGTTGAACGCTTAATTTCCAGTCTAAAGGATTCGTGGGCCGCGGAATTCGAATCTCCGAGTTTTTCTGGGGAAGTGGGCACTGGGTCTGGATCTTAAGCCATCTATCCCCCGCTTCTTAGTGAAGACACCTAGTGGGAAGGGAATTCCGAGCTCGGGTTTCAGTATAGCATCATCAACGGAATTTTTCCACGGCTGGGCGGAAGTATATATAAGTGATTTTTTGCATCGCAGATAATCCTCTTATTTTTGTTATTTTCTTATCATCATACATAAATATACCCAGAACATTTCTTATCAGAATTTCTAGAATATCTCGACCGCCATGCTAGCAGTGCGTTTTCGAGCTCCGCGGTTGTTGAGTCGAGGCCTGGCCACAGTAGCAAAACCTGCTTCGTCTCCTAGTCTTCACTGGCCGGCTGTCGTCCGTCCCAGTGCTGGCGAGATCAAGAATGCCAGACTCGACGAGCGTAGTCTGGAGAAGGCGGTGCGACACATCCATCAAGATGGCCTTGTAGTGATCGAAGAGGTCGTGCCGCACGAAGACATTGATCAGCTCAACACCAAGATGGTTGAAGATGCTCGCGTGCTCCAAAACATGGGCGACAAGGGACCTTTCAACTATAATCAGGGAAATCTGCAACAAGATGCACCTCCCGTTGCAGAGTTTTTCTACCCATCAATATTCACGAGTAAGACAAATCTCTCGCACAGTTTGGATCGAATAGAACTTCACTTTTCTAACATCTCATTTTCATATAGACCCCATTGCCACCCAAATCACTTCAGCAATTCTTGGGCCCCGGCCAAAATGGACATTCTGCTCTGCCAACGCAGCCATGCCTCCTCTTCCGGGTGCATCCCCCCAGCGTCAACCAGTGCATTCAGATGCTGACTTTGCTCACCCGGCGCATCCTTTCGCTCTCGTTGTCAACGTTCCACTGGTAACAATGACCCCCGAAAATGGATCAACCGAGCTGTGGCTCGGAACTCACAAGACTGATATTACTTTCCAAGAAGGCGCACACGGAGAGCGAGCAAGTGGCCGCATTCTGGAGAATCATCTGCGTGATCGAGAGGCAGTCCGTCCGCCCATTCAGCCCATTGTGAAGAAGGGCTCAATTGTGTTGCGAGACCTTAGGCTATGGCATGCTGGTATGCCCAACCCATCTGATCAAGTCCGGATTATGCTTGCCATGATCCATTTTGCTCCATGGTACAGGAATACTATGAAACTGGAATTTGGAGATAACGTGAAGCCGGTTTTAGAGGAGCTCGACCAACAGGGTCAGCTAGGACTGGATATTCCAGTGGACTGGGTAAGCCATGAAAAGGCCTTGAAAGGTTACCTGAATCGCGGTTTCGGGAACAGCTATGACTTCAACCAGACTCCTTGAGCGCATTAGTCCATATTTTGCTGCACTGTTCATATATGTAAAATAACTGGATCATTGTCTTCTTTAAATGCAAGAAAATCTGATCGCAATTTGCTGCAAGTGTACACCGGCTGGAGCTGCGCTCATGATATGCATGTCTATATTGTAACCTCATAGAGGACGCAGCGGGGGGGGCTACCTCTACCTATTACGTATATCCTGCTCTATAATAGACAATACAACACGAGGAAGCTCAGTATTATGACAAATGAAATTAGAAACGTCTCTAGTCTCAGTGCTCCAACTTAGGCAATCCAGAACCATATCCTCTCTAGGAAATTTCTCGGTACTGGCTTTACCCACGTCGACTCCAATCGATCAATCTCAGCCTTGCCTGACCAGAGATCCATCTCTGCCAATCCAACAAACTTTGTCTTCTTGACGAGTTTATAGCCGAAAAACAAGGATAAGAAAATGGGAATATCGATATATGGCGGGATAAACGACTTGGCGCTAAATCGGCCGGGGAAGAAGCAGTCGAATCCATTAAACAGCGCAATCACAAGACAGAAGACGAGTGCAAAATACCCGAGAAACGGCTGAAACGGGGATTTGTAAGGCAAAGTATCGCGGTCGATGCCGTTGTACTTCAGAGCGTAGTAAAAACGGAGGTATATGAAGGATACGCTGGCCCAGACTATGAGAGTGCTGACCGCGCTGAGGTTGCTGATCCAGAAGAAGACCTCAGAAGACTGATTGCTGACGTTGAGATAGACCAAGCAGCTCAGTGCAGTTGTCAAGGCCACGCAAGCATACGGCACGCCAAACTTTTCGTACTTGAGGATTGCAGGTGCTTTGCCGTCCAAAGCAGCTGAATAGAGCACTCGTGTGGAGGCGTAGAAGAAAGAGTTGCCGGCAGACCAGGCAGAAGATAGTACGACTGCGTTGATGATATGAGGGAGAACTTTGATGCCTGCATTCTTGATAGCGATGACAAAGGGGCTCGCGCCGACGCCGGGAGCAGAGCTGTTGATGGCATTGAGCAGGTTAGGGTCCTCAGATGAGACGCAAAGTCCAACGAGGAAGATGGAAAGGACGTAGAAAAGCAAGATGCGCCAGAAAACTCGTCGGACGGAGCGCTTGATGTTTCGCCGTGGGTCTTTCGTCTCGCCCGATGCGACTACCACAATCTCACTGCCGCCATAGGCAAAAGTGGCTTGGATGAAGACTTTGATAAAGGCCAGAAAGCGTCCCAATGCTCCGTCTTCCAAATAAGCGTTCATCGGGCCCGGGTGATGCCAATATCGGAAGCCGATCTGGTCTCCAGATGGAGATCCGCCCACCGTGATAATGAACATAAGGAGGATCAACCCAATGATCGTAGTCAACTTGATGGCTCCAAACGCAAACTCGGCTTCTCCATATATTCGTACAGGAAGACAATTAACAATAATCATGGCAACAAAGAAAACGGTTATAAGAGCAGCTTTGGGCACGTCATTTGGCCAAAAGTCCACAATGATGGCACAGGCCGATACCTCAATCGGCACACCAATAGCAAACTGATACCAGTAATTCCATCCCAGCGTGAATCCCAGCGCCGGGTCGACAAATCGAGAAGCGAAAACCGGTACTGCGCCCGGAATCGGCAACCAAGCGGCCATTTCGCCCAAACTATTGATTACGCAGTACAGGTTGAAGCCCGTGATGATGTAGCATAGAAATGCGGAGAGTGGGCCTGCTAAAGAAAGGACCTGCCCGCTGCCGACAAAGAGACCCGTGCCGATGGCTCCAGAAAGAGCAAGGAATTGGACGTGACGAGCTTTGAGGCGGCGATCCAGCGTGCCGATATGTTGCTGCTCGTTTTCCGCTTTTTGCGCATCGTAGCTGTCGAAGGCGCTGACAGGCGCGGCAGCAACAGAGATGGCATCTTGAGCTTCGACATCACCATAAGGCGACGACTCGTCTTTTTTGGCCATGATGTCGGGTGTTGCCCGAAAGATAAACAGTAGAAGACTCTCAATGCAGAATGAGACGGCTACATGCAATCAAGTTGTTGTCGATCCCACAAATGCAGCAGTAACATGGGCACATGTAGATATATGTATGTAAAAACAACCCTGGCAAAGACTACATGCAGATATCTCACGTTACGTCTCCAACCGACCGTAAACGGAGGCATTGATCAACTCCAAATCCTAAATCTTGCCTATCTATCTACAAGATCTTCATGTCGGCCAACTCATGTAACCTCAAAATGCGGGCTATCATCCCTCACGTCTCTCGCTTCCCCGCAATCTAGCGAACATTGTCACAAGCTCACAAGATAAGCACCATCGCATCGGAGACTAGGTGGAGAGCTCAGCGCCTAAACGCTTCGTATCTGTCAGTAGCGTACTTGGCTACTATGCCTGTTTCCCCGCGGAAAGACTTTTGTTTCTCAGTTTTTGCCCGAGTTCATTCTGCTATGCGGATCAAAACAGCGTTTATACATGCTAGGCCCTGGGGAAGTCAACGGCGAAAGAGATAGCTGCAGCAGCTAAAGATAATCTGGGGTAAGACGTAACATAGGGCAGCCTACGTGGGGGAATAGCCAAGGCTTTTATGGACGCGAGAGAAGAGCTAGCACTTGGCCGACGAATTGAGCGCCCATGCTCGCACTTATACGCACCGCTGATCACTCAGTCGAAATCTTCGGGCTTCGGTCTATTATGGCCGAGTTGCTATTTGCTATATTCATGTTTGCTGATCTGTACGTCACGCACCCTATGTAGCCGATACGATATCGTAACAACATCGGGTATTTAGACATGTGCCGGTCCGGGTAGGATTTCGGCCATCGGCCTGTTTCATATCAGATAGCATACCAACTATCGAGTTAGAAACGACGGCATTTGTACCTTATATAAGTACGGAGTACCGTATTTCGACTGCCGTATAGATTACCCAGATAGGTTTAAGTGAAACACGGATCCATCGCAGTTTGATTCCAGATGCAGGCAAGATTTTAGCTGATTGATCAAAATCGGGCTTTGCGCTCGTTCTTCTAGCCGCAGAGCCTTATAATCCCTTGTCTGCTCGATCGTTGTTTGTTTACTGAAACCTGTGATTCTTGTTTCAATATTTTTTTACTTTCATGTTACTGATCTGAGCTGTAGCGATAACTCATAAATAGCTGCATGATGTCGCATACAGCTATAGTCGTTGATTACAATCGCTTAGTCCTCTCTCTCTCTATACTATCGCTCAATCCGCCTGTATTCAATTTAATAACCTCACTTCAGAGCCTCGGTATAATCATCGCTGATTAGTAGTATCAAGGCATGCCGCTCCTTAATAAAGAATCCTTCCACGTTTTATGCTTGTACAAGCGCCAGGAACTGATCTGACGTCTCCGAGCTCCGAACGAGAAGCGCCCACAAGGACCCCTGCATTTCACTATCCGCGCCAATCGAGATTCTAGCACGCTGCCGTCTCAACCTCATTCCCTGGCACTTTCTAGATAGAAAGTCACATCGTTCCTCTTTAGCACTCAGATGAGACAACTCTAATAGCTATATACTGAACTTTGGGAAAGCCAAGCATGGACGCGCTGTATAGCCTGAATGAAGTTATTTAGCCTGGAAACATAATCTTGAGCATCTCCAAAAACTTTTAGCCTCAATTTAGCTACTTAAATTGAAGTGGCAGCAGTGTGGTCGTACTCAAAACTTCTGGCTATTTGACAGGTGATGTGATAGTCGCTCTCCAAGCCGAATAGGCCCGTTTGCGAATAATAGCGAATAGTAGCTCATCCTATATCCGCTTCTAGGACAAGAATATGAGGTAGATGTATATGAGGCAATTTTAATTGTATCTGAACAATTCATCTATATACGAAAGAGCTGTATCTTATACTATTACATGTTTACCACAAGACAATAGCGCATCTAAAATTTATATTGCTACTCATTAAACTCTGCACAAACTGTATGCAATATGTATGCCGCTTTATAGTAGTATCCGCACGTTATTTAGTGTCATTCTAAAAGGACATTAATCCACATCAAGCTTCCTTCTTGGTCGCAGCGCTTCCTGAGAGTGGCCACAAAGAGAGTAAGAGTAGTAGCCGGCACAATAGAAAGACTCGCGAGATAAAGCGGGGGGATTTGACATCTAGTTAGCAGTTGCAAAATGCTTGTATTGAACGTGTTGTTGAAGATCCCAGCCTTAAGATCACGCAATGCTTGGAATATATTTGTAAGATATATTCATTTAAATTCTTGGGTTGTTCCACTATCACGACTTCTTCAGATAGAAATTACTATCATAATGCTCAGTTCGCGATGAAGGTCTCGCTGAAATAATAATTTTGGAAACAATTTACCCAACCGTTACAAAACACACAATATACCATGCAATAAACCATTAGACATCATCCATTCCTGCTAGCCTATCTGCCGTAGTTTTCCGGTACAGAATAATATCCTAATAAGGGTTAATTGATATTTTCGTAGGAATATTAGCTTCGCGTCAAATAGATTGTACACGGAGTATAGGCTCCCTGGCAGCTTTTTAGTATACAGGGGTCAACCGACATCCCGGCGGGGATCCTATAAGATGCTAAAAGACGGAATAAAGGCTTAATCAAAAAGAATTCACGGCAGTTGCACGGCAATATACGAAAACAACCTCGACAATTAGCATGTTTCAGCCTAATATCCATGTCCTAGGCTTCGAGGCCAAATACCTTCTATTTACAGTATTCCGGAAAGAATTAAAAGTCGAAGCTAGCCCCTTTACTTGGACGATAAGAGGTGACTTATTGGTGAGGCCAAAGACATATAAGACTACTTTGATCAGTTTGTCAATTATTGATACTCATCCAGAAAGCATCTTCACTCTCTTACAAAATCCTATATTATACACATTACCATCGTTACGATGAAGTTCCTTCAGATTGCGCCTACACTATTGCCAGTGGCTCTCGCCCAAAGCTCCTGTAGCCAATACGCAACGTTCTCTGGCGGCAACTATGCATTGAGCAACAACCTCTGGGGGCAAACCGCCGGCACTGGTTCTGGCTGTATCACTGATGTATCCTTGGGCGGCTCCGCCGTGTGGTCAACGACCTGGAACTGGTCTGGAGGCCAGAACAACGTCAAGGGATACCCCAACATTGCACTCAACATCCCAAATAAACGACTTGTCAGCAGTATCTCAAGCATGCCCACCACTGCCCAGTGGAGCTACACTGGCAGCAGCATTCGCGCAGATGTGGCCTATGATCTCTTTACTGCGTCAAATCCCAACCATGTGACCTATTCTGGAGACTACGAACTCATGATTTGGTAAGTCAGCGAGATCACAGCTCATGACTTGTAGGCTAAACAGCAATTCTATTTGCAGGCTCGGAAAATACGGAGATGTCCAGCCCATTGGATCCTCTCAGGGAACGGTTAACATCGGTGGCACGAGCTGGAACCTCTGGTACGGCTACAATGGCGCCATGCAAGTATACAGCTTCGTGGCACCGGGCAACCTCACCAACTGGAGTGGAGATGTCAAGAACTTTTACACGTATCTGCAGAACAACAAGGGTTATCCTGCCTCAAGCCAATATGTCCTCAGTATGTCATTCCAGCATTGATCACGCGAACTACCTATGGTTTATAACTAACTGGCTGCTTAACAGGTTACCAATTTGGCACTGAGGCTTTCACTGGCAGCGGAACATTGAATAACACTTGGACAGCGTCTATTAACTAAAGATGTGTACCAGGAGCGAGTTTAATGAATGTTTTGGGACAGTTAAAAAATTAGTATTAGTGGATGAGGCACAAATGATACTACAGATAAAAAGTTCCACCTATACGCTTGCTTGTGTGCAAATTTTTTACATTATTATCTAACAGATTTTGTGACTGTTCGACTGTATGCTACCCTGAGATTCCTGGATGTAATGGGTAGGTAGCATTAACTCGAGTTGACTTTTCACTTTTCAAGAATAGTCCTCACTGCAGTTGTGGTATAGTTTAGAAAGTACGATGAATTATGTACTGCTAATGAATGAACACAAGGTCTGTATGTCCAACAATGAGTATATAATCGTCCCAACTTCACTGAGAGCCACCCTTGCGGCCCGCCTCGCGAGCTTTCTCACTGCCAGGTTCAAAAGATCCTCCCGAAGCTTTTCCACCCATAGACGCTATTTCACGCTATATCAAAGAAGTCAATACGTAAGCTCTACACTTTATGGTAGCAGATGTGTATACGGACCTGCTTATCAGGGTCCATGGAAGCAAAGCCGCCGCTGTGACTGGCCTTGCCACCCTTGGCGGCAATGTTTTGAACCTCCTCCTTGGGGCTTTTAATGGTCAGCTTCGATAACTAAGAGTGATTTAGGAGACCATACCGGTTAGCGAAGTTGCCGGGGTTGTCGTTGTCTGCCATGGTGAAATAAGCTTGGTTTGCTGCTAGAATGTGTATTAAATGTTGCAAAGAAGAATGTGGAATGTGCGTACTCAGGATGTATTAAATGGTTGGAATCAATGGAGCTATTTATACTTATTGACATCTTCTTTTTGGTCTCATCTCTATTTCACGTCTGTTAATTTACACCCAAGTAGTTGTCGTCATCAAACTGCTCTGCGTACTTAGCCTCTGAGGTCACTCTCCAGCGTAAAATACCAGTCAACGCCCCTTACATTTGAACCCGTCTTATTCTATGACGTTCATATATTTACCGTTATGACGTTAAATTTGAGACAATTATCATGCATTTTCGATGGTGTAAGCATGAGCGCGATCATAACTGCTACGTCTAGGTGCGCACGATCAGTCGAGACGTTAATTGCTCCACCTCGGCCAGAAAGATTTACTCGCAATGTTTGACTGCTTTGTTAACGCAGCTTTCATAAACTGCATGCAGATGCAAATCCTGGATGGTCCACTCTAGTCTAAACTCTATGGCCGATAAAAACAAACCCAAACTCATATTGGTATGAATGACGCCAAACAAATCATTAGTGGTTTTGTATGACACATAACACCATATCTGCGCATTACAGACGATTGATGTCAGTTTCTGGAATGATAGCTCCATTATACATAGTGAGTCCTACCGTAGCGATTTCAGGACAAATATCATGTAATTCATTGAGCGCCATCATATTCCCAAACTTGATGGAAATCTTGGCCCGTTAAATTGGGCTGCAGGGTAATGAGAATGACTGGCACGGCATACCTGTGGTGAAGATGCATCTGCGATCTCTTCATGTTACAATCTAAGCATTGGTAGCTGGCACCCTATAGCACTGTAGCAAGATACTGATTTTTGGTATCCTGTGAATTCTATCTACAATGCGTTTGCAATTGCCCGTGAATTCACATTGCGATGTGACGACACAAATGTGGATAAACGCTGACTAATACCGATGCCTCTTTGCTTGTGCGCCATCAATCTTCACAGCTGCCTTTTCTGCTCACTCGAACAGCAATTCTTGGGCGATGAACAGGCCTCGCAACCGCCAGCCTCGACCTTCGGGACAAGGCGAGTCTCGGGGAAGAGGCAGAGGAAGAGGAACGGGAAGAGGAAGAGGGGCATCATCCAACTTGGGACATCGAGCGCCTGGAACACCCCAACAAGCTGCCGGCACCGTCCCAACCTTCAAGCAAGTTGTGGCCGGTGCTGCTGTTTTCATCGTGCTAAAACAAGATCAACCGACAGGCCGAGAAACTCAGGGCGTCGTGCAAGACGTCCTCACATCAGGAGATCATCCTCGCGGGATCAAAGTCAGGCTGCGCAATGGTCAAGTCGGTAGAGTGCAGAGACTTGATGACGGAGCCTCCGAGCCATCAGCCCGGACAGCAATGGCTTCCAATGCGTCGAGCTCACGTTTCAGTAGCCGATACACAGATATAAGAAACGACGAAGACTTTGACTATCTCGAGGGACCGCCTCCGAGGAGCTTGGCAGACTATCTGCCGGCTTTGGATGAGCCTGCAGCCAATGCATCTTTAAGCGACGATGGAGGCGCTCGCATTGTCGAGGACATAGTTGTCTGTCCAATTTGCGAGGCGTTTGAGGGAGACGAGGCTGCTGTTACGCATCATCTCGATCGAGAGCACCTGAGTTGAGAGGAATGCAGTTCGAAAGGCTACCTTTCATCATTTTGCTTTGAAATGGCTAGGATAAATTTCCACAGATGATGGACATACTATTTGTACAGATACTGCAAACACTTTCATCAGGAAAGTGACGGCGTTTAGGGCGATTAGCGGTCGATAATGTTGCCTTCTGCTTGGTTCAAGTATTTTCGGCCGTGCACGATTATAGAGAGGGAATAGCAAAGCGGTTCAAACGAACCAGGATGGCGGCTGATGCAGTTCACATTCTCACCGATCCTTGATCCTTCGCAGGCGATTGCGTGCATGTTCAGTTCGCACTGAGCCAGGTATCCGCAGCCTTGCATGCATGATCTTAATCCCAGTGTCCAGGGCGTCCCGAAAAAGCCGGTAAAACGGGGGCCGGGGGTGCCCGTCATTTTAGCAGGCCGGGCAAGCAAGGGCGAAACCAGTGAGACCACCCCAGCTCCAGTTCTTTACAGTTGCAGATACTAGTGATTCAAGCAAGCAATTAGCCCCTGGTGATGAATTCTCAGAAATTGAGGTCGCAGCTGGGCACGTGTATTTACGACTATAAAGTGATGTGGTCGACAGGCAGCTACGAGGCTAGTGGTACTTTAGTAGGCAGCCAATCTTCTTTTACAGGAAGCTGTGCTTCGTACAGTGAAATTGCTCCGCTAGCTGCTGACTTGGCTATTGGTGTTTTAGGCCTGCCGCAGAGGAAATTGGGGAGTTCAGCTTTACGTTGGGGTACCTGCGCGTATGTACCTCGATGGTATCAGCCAAAGGATACAAGCCAAATAGCTCAACAAAGGCCAAGTATCAAATAAAAAATAAGAAACCAACGTAAAGGCTCTATAATAAAGCATAAAATGCCGCTACTTTGTCTCGTTCAGCCTGCATGGCGGCGCAATTGCTTGCAGCGCCTCAGGGCCTCTTGTTTCTCTTTGTTCTTTGTTTGTTCCAGACACCTATTCACGCGTGGCTTGGCGCAGCCGGAGACCGGATTTTCCGTAGCTCCGCGCGCTGTGATTGGCCACCGGCCCATCGCTCTCCACGCAATCACTCCTGCCACCTTGTTCTAGTCTAGTGGGCTGTTGCTGAGCAGTCAATGCCGCTCAGCGAGCCTAGCCTGCAAGGTGACCTGCCACTTCTCCTTAACTCTCCAACCAGATCTCCTCTTTCGCCAATCAACCCTCCCAGCATCTCCTCATCGGCAAGGCCCTCATCGCGACTCGCCTGCCGCCGCGTTTCTTTTCTTCCTTTCGATCCTTTTTTCTCGTTTATCTAGTTCTTCGTCTCGTGCCGCTTTGGCGCATGGAAGCTGTTGACGGCCTCGTCCTCCGCCCCTCGAGCCCGAAGCTAGCTCTACCTAATCCTAACACCGAGTCTGTGAGCCGCGGCAATTTCGATAGGCGGCGTCCCTAGGAGTATCGAGTCGACGACGGCCCATATTATCTCATTGTTGGTTACTCTGGCGCAATGGCGCCTCTACCCATCAAGTTCCAGGAGCTGGTGCAGCTCAGCAGCCTGGGCGTGGACACGCAATCCATTGGCTTCAACTCCTGCGTAAGTGGCTCTTTCTGGTGTATCGCCTATAGAAAAAGAAAAATCTACAGCCATCAACCATGCTAACCTGTCCGCGCGTTTGGAAACACACAGACACTAGAGTCAGACTCGTTTGTTTGCATTCGGGAAAAGAAAAACGAAGCCGCCCAGCCCGAAGTTGTCATTGTTGAGCTCAAGAATGGCAACCACGTCACGCGCAGGCCTATCAAGGCCGACAGTGCTGTCATGCACTGGAACAAACAAATTATTGCCCTCAAGGCCCAGTCCAGGACCCTCCAGATCTTCGACCTCGAGCAGAAGAAGAAGCTCAAGTCCTGCACAATGAACGAGGATGTCCAGTTCTGGAAGTGGATCAGCGAGTCCACTCTGGGCCTCATCACAACTGGCAGTGTCTACCACTGGGACGTCTACGACGCTTCTCAGGATGCGCCTGTCAAGGTCTTTGAGCGCAATGCCAACCTCAACGTGCGTCAATTTACCCCATGTGCTGCACTCCTTCCCCCCCGCTAACCTAACTGCTGCAACAGGGCTGCCAAATCATCAACTACCGAGTTAACAGCGACGGAAAGTGGATGGTTGTGGTCGGCATCTCGTCTCAGCAGGGCCGTGTGGTTGGCGCCATGCAGCTGTACTCCAAGGACCGAGGCATCAGCCAGGCCATTGAGGGTCATGCTGCTGGCTTCGGCACTTTGAGACTGGATGGTGCTCCCCAGGACACCAAGATCTTCAGTTTCGCTGTGCGAACCGCCACTGGTGCCAAGCTGCACATTGTCGAGGTCGACCACCCAGATTCGAACCCAGTCTTCCAGAAGAAGGCTGTCGATATCTTCTTCCCGCCCGAGGCAACCAATGACTTCCCCGTCGCCCTGCAAGTCTCGCAAAAGTATGGCGTCATCTTCATGGTGACCAAGTACGGCTTCATCCACTTGTACGACCTCGAAACGGGCTCGTCCATCTTCATCAACCGCATTTCCAGCGAAACCATCTTCACGAGCTGCGCTGACGATGACTCCTCGGGTCTTGTGGGTATCAACCGCAAGGGCCAGGTCCTCTTCGTCACCATCGATGATTCAACAATCATCCCCTACCTGCTTGAGAATCCCGCTAACACAGAGATTGCCATCAAGCTGGCGTCAAGGGCTGGCCTCCCCGGTGCCGATAATCTCTACGCAAAGCAGTTTGACCAGCTTTTCAACAGCGGAAACTACCTCGAAGCTGCCAAGGTCGCGGCCGGCTCCCCTCGTGGCTTTCTACGTACGACCGAGACGATCGAGAAGTTTAAGCGACTGCCTTCCCAGCCTGGTCAGATGGCTGTTACACTGCAGTACTTCGGAATGCTGCTCGACAAGGGTGCCTTGAACCGATATGAAACTCTTGAGCTCGCTCAGCCTGTCCTGCAGCAGAACCGAAAGCACCTTTTGGAGAAATGGTTCAAGGAGGGCAAGCTGGACTGCTCCGAGTCGCTCGGTGACATGGTGCGCCCGTACGACGTCAACCTGGCGCTGAGCATCTACCTCCAGGCCAACGTCCCCAACAAGGTTATTGCTGGATTTGCCGAGACTGGCCAGTTCGAAAAGATTCTGCCATATGCCGCTCAAACTGGGCATCAGCCCGACTACATCCAGCTTCTCCAGCACATCATTCGTACCAACCCCGACAAAGGAACTGAGTTTGCCACTGCTCTCGCCAACAATGAGCAGGGCCCTCTGATTGATCTGGAGCGCGTTTGCGACATTTTCCAGTCCCAGGGTATGGTCCAGCAGGCCACTGCCTTCTTGCTTGACGCCCTTAAAGAGAACAAGCCAGAGCATGCCCGTCTCCAGACTCGACTGCTGGAGATGAACCTGATGCACGCCCCTCAAGTTGCCGAGGCCATTCTCGGTAACGACATGTTCACGCACTTCGACAAGGCCCGCATTGCTCAGCTGTGCGAGCAGGCTGGCCTGGCTCAGAAGGCGTTGGAGCTGTACGAAGACCCCGAGTCTGTGAAGCGCGTCATCGTAAACATCCCTGGCGCTGCCAACTTCAACCCCGAGTGGCTGTCCACTTTCTTCGGTAAGCTGTCAGTCGAGCAGTCCCTTGACTGTCTTGACGCTATGATGAAGCACAACATTCGCCAAAACTTGCAGTCGGTTGTGAACATTGCCACCAAGTACTCAGAGCTTCTCGGAGCTGTTCGCTTGATCGATCTCTTCGAGAAGTACAAGACCTTTGAGGGCCTTTTCTACTACCTCGGCAGCATTGTCAACCTATCCGAGGATCCTGATGTGCACTTCAAGTACATCGAAGCTGCTACCAAGATGGGCCAGTTTAACGAAGTTGAGCGCATCTGCCGTGACAGCACCCACTACAACCCTGAAAAGGTGAAGAACTTTTTGAAGGAAGCTAAGCTGCCTGAGCAGCTGCCTCTCATCATCGTTTGCGATCGCTTCAACTTTGTACATGACTTGATCCTGTTCCTCTATCAGAACCAGCAGTTCCAGGCCATCGAAGCCTATGTTCAGCGTGTCAACCCATCGCGAACCCCAGCCGTCATTGGTGGTCTGCTCGATGTTGACTGCGAAGAGAGCATCATCAAGCAGCTCCTCACGACCGTTGATGCTCAACAGATCAACATTGATCAGCTTGTTTCTGAGGTCGAGACCCGAAACCGCTTGAAGCTTCTGCTGCCCTTCCTCGAGGCCACTCTCCAGGCTGGTAACCAGCAGCAAGCTGTCTACAATGCTCTGGCCAAGATCTACATCGACTCCAACAACAACCCTGAGAAGTTCCTCAAGGAGAATGATCAATATGACACCCTTGTTGTCGGTAAATACTGTGAGAAGCGCGATCCTAACTTGGCGTACATTGCCTACTCCAAGGGTCAGAATGACCTGGAGCTTGTCAACATCACCAACGAAAACTCCATGTACAGGGCCCAGGCTCGATACCTTTTGGAGCGAGAAGACACTGAGCTGTGGCGCTTTGTCCTCAGCGAGAACAACATCCACAGACGATCTGTTGTTGACCAGGTCACTGCAACTGCTGTCCCCGAGTCCACCGACCCGGCCAAGGTCTCTGTTGCCGTTTCTTGCTTTTTGGAGAATGACCTGCCTCTGGAACTTATTGAGCTCTTGGAAAAGATTGTTCTCGAGCCTTCTCCTTTCAGCGATAACCAGAACCTGCAAAACCTGCTCATGTTCACCGCTGCCAAGGCGGACAAGGCCCGTGTCATGGATTATATCCACAAGCTGAACGAGTACAACGCTGATGAAATCGCTTCCGCCTGTATCGACGTCGGTCTCTTTGAGGAAGCCTTTGAGATTTACAAGAAGGCTGACAACAAGTCTGCTGCTGTCAACGTTCTCGTCGAGCATGTTGTCAGCATTGACCGAGCCCAGGCATACGCTGAGGAGGTTGACCTTCCCGAGGTTTGGAGCAAGGTTGCCAAGGCTCAGCTGGATGGTCTCCGCATCTCTGATGGTATCGATTCATACATTAAGGCTGAAGATCCTTCCAACTATGCCGAGGTGATTGAGATTGCCACTCATGCTGGAAAGAACGAGGACCTTGTCAAGTATCTCCGCATGGCCCGCAAGACCCTTCGCGAACCTGTCATCGACACTGCCCTCGCCTTTTGCTATGCTAGACTTGAGCAGCTCTCGGAGTTGGAAGACTTCCTGCGTGCTACTAACGTGGCTAACATTGAAGAGTCTGGTGACAAGGCTTACGAAGAGGGACTGTACGAGGCATCCAAGATCTTCTACAGCAGCATCTCCAACTGGGCCAAATTGGCCACCACCCTTGTGCATCTCAATGACTACCAAGCGGCCGTTGAGTGTGCTCGCAAGGCAAACAATATCAAGGTGTGGAAGCAGGTTCACGAAGCCTGTGTTGATAAGAAAGAGTTCAGACTTGCTCAAATTTGCGGTCTCAATTTGATCGTCGATGCTGAGCAACTGCAAGAACTGGTCAAAGACTATGAGCGCAATGGATACTTTGATGAGCTCATCAGCCTGCTTGAGCAGGGTCTGGGTCTCGAGCGCGCTCACATGGGCATGTTCACCGAGCTGGGTATCGCCTTGTCCAAGTATCATCCCGAGCGTCTTATGGAGCACATCAAGATCTTCTGGTCCAGAGTCAACATGCCCAAGATGATCCGCGCCTGCGAGGAGGCGAATCTGTGGCCTGAATTAGTCTTCTGCTACTACCACTATGACGAGTTCGATAACGCCGCACTGACTGTCATCGAGCGACCCGAGAACTCGTGGGATCACCAGCAGTTCAAGGAGATTGTGGTCAAGGTTGCCAACTTGGAGATCTACTACCGTGCCATCAAGTTCTACGTTGAGCAGCACCCATCACTACTCACTGACTTGCTAGCTGCTCTCACAACTCGTGTCGATGTCAACCGTGTTGTCAAGATGTTCCAGAAGAACGACAGTCTGCCGCTTATCAAGCCCTTCCTCCTGAACGTCCAGACTCAGAACAAGCGCATTGTTAACGAGGCAGTCAACGATCTGTTGATTGAAGAAGAGGACTACAAGACCCTGCGTGACTCCGTGCAGAACTATGACAACTACGATGCCATGGAGCTGGCCGGTCGTCTGGAGAAGCACGATCTGATATTCTTCCGCCAAATTGCCGCCAGCATCTACCGCAAGAACAAGCGCTGGGAGAAGTCGATTGCCCTTTCGAAGCAAGACAAGCTTTACAAGGATGCTATCGAAACAGCCGCCATTTCCGCCAAGAACGACATTGTCAACGATCTTCTTAGATACGTATGTTGCTCCTCTCAATACCCATTTTACCTTGTAACGATGCTAACTTCATGACTTAGTTTGTTGATATTGGCCACCGTGAATGCTACACAGGCATGCTGTATGCCTGCAATGATCTCATCCGACCTGATCTTGTCCTGGAGCTCTCTTGGCGCAATGGCCTCAACGACTTCACCATGCCGTATATGATCAACATGCTCTCCCAGCAGACCAAGGAGCTCGCACTTCTCAAGGCCGATAACGAGTCACGCAAGTCTAAGGAGAAGGAGCAAGAGAAGACTGAGGATAACACACCTATTCTGGGCGGTGCTAGACTCATGATCACCGCTGGCCCTGGCGGAAATGCTGCTCCAGCTCCATACGGTCAAGCTAACGGCTTTGCGCCCCAACCCACTGGTTTCGCGCCCCAGCCCACTGGCTATAACTACTAGATGCAATTGCCAGTGTGGATGAGCTAACGCACCATACTTAGTACAAACATATAATGCGTAATCTTTTCGCTGTGGCATAGCTAGCTGCAATGCAGCCTGGGTAGCCAAGTTGGAGCGAAGCATGGTGGGAGAGCTAGACGGGCAATATAGGACTGATGATGACGATGCGTGAGCTTTTTGTTTTTAAAGTGGCTCCTTCATCGAGCTATAATGATGGATTAGAGGTACAAAAAAAGAGTTCATCGTCTAGAAGGAGACGACGAACCTCGGGCTCGGAGTCTCGTAAGCCACGGATTCTTTTTCCTTCTTTTTCCTTTGCGTTAGAGTGGCGGAGGAGAAAACATCTTTTTCATTTCTAAACTTTGGCGGAAGTGACGCAGGATGGAAATTTGCTAGGCTGCGAATGTGTATGATAGGCAATTTAACTTTTTTGTTGTTATTCTCGTTTCAGGCTTTGCGTGATTTTGTGATGTTGTGGCCTGTGCTTTGAAAGTTGCAGACTGTACGAGGACTTTTGAGAGTGAGTCAAGCACCTACGGTTTAGCTTTTCAAGATGGACCATTTGTAACATTCATGACAGGCATATTTACAATCCAAATGGTATTCAAGCAATCATAGTCACAGTTACTCGTAGATCACAGCGCATCACGGGCAAGTGAGCCGTTTTCAATAAATTGTATTATACTAAAAGCAAGTCTACTATACCATGTCCATGTCAAACAATGGCTCTTATGCTACTATACAACAAAGTGTTTACGCCCTATCCAAACTCTCCGAAAGAGGAAAAAAAAAATAAAAAAAAAGACGCGTGGGTGCGGGATTATAGGTTTAATTCTATACTTTCTTGCCGTTGGGCTTGGGGTGAGCTGTCTTGAGCCATTCGCCGTTGAATGCATTGATGAGCCAATTATTCAACTCTAAAAAACATCAGTCATTAGCAAAGTCCTCTGGGAAAAGAAAAGAAACATGTAACTGAATGAAAGATGAGGGAAACTCACTGTCGTATACTATGCGATTCGCACCGTGAAAGTAAATGCCATGGTCGCTATCGGGAAACACATGCACATCATAGTTTTCCACACCCGCCAAGTCCAAGCTATCCAGCAATGTGAGGGAATTCTGGAAATGCACATTGTCATCGGCGACGCCGTGCATCAGCAAAAAGCGCTTGTTCTCGCCCAGGGCCGTGGCATTGGAAACCTTGGACATGGCATACCCCTTATCGTTGTCCTGGGGAGTGCGCATATAGCGTTCGGTGTAGATGCTGTCGTAGAAGCGCCAATCGGTAACGGGCGCGACGGCCATGCCGTAGGAGAACGTGCGGCCGGCGTCCTGCTCGAGCGTCTTGAGGGTGGTGAAGCCGCCGTAGGACCAGCCCCAGATGGCGAGGCGGGTCTCGTCGACGTAGTCGAGGGAGGCAAAGTGGCGGGCGGCGGCGATGTGGTCGTGCGCCTCGAGGAGACCGAGCTGCGAGCGGACTGGCACGCGGTGCTTGCGGCCGAGGAAGCCTGTGCCTCGAGGATCTACGGTGATGACCAGGTAGCCGAGGTTGGAGGCGACGTAGGACTGGAAGTTGACGGAGAATCTCTTGGTTACTTCTTGCGAGCCAGGCCCGGAGTACTGCTGGAAGAGGATGGGGTACTTCTTGCTGGGGTCGAAATGGGGTGGGCGACGTTCGAGGTAGTTGACGGTGACGCCGTCCTCGAGATCGAGCGTGCCATATTTGAGAATGGGCAGTTCGTGCTTCTTGGCACGGTCGGCGAGCTCAGCATTGTCTTCAACAACAACTTCATACGAGATGTTGCTGGAAGGGGTTGAGATGACCTTTTGGTACGGGATTTTGGGTCCGCGATAGGAGAGGAGGGCAAAGCCTGCTCCAGACGAAAAGGAGGCGGAATAATAGGCCTCGGCGGAGATGTTTGTGAGAGGCTTTAGATCCGAGCCGTCCAGTTTGACAGAGTATACATGACGCTGGATGGATGATTCCTTTGTACCGACAAAGTAGACAAGGTTGTTGGCGAGATCGACGGCTGATGGAGCGTTGTCAACTTCCCACTCGCCAGAGGTGAGCATGATGGGCTTGGAGTTGCTCAGAGGCGTAAAGTATCCAATGTGTTCATAGCCCTCGTAAATCACCGTGTCGACATAGCCGTCCTCTGGTCGGCCATTGGCCGGGTCTGCAGGAACATAGGTCATTGAGTGCGAGATCTCGAACCAGCCGCCATCAAGCTTGTCGACATCGATATTATTGATAGTCTTGCCCTGGCGCTCATTAACATCGACGAGAATGACTTTCAAGTTATCGCTGACGCGGTTGGTCTGCTTGACAAGGACATTGTCGCCAGCCCAGATGAGGCTGTTGATGATGCGATCATCGTCGGGGAACTCATCGCCAGTGCTGACCGAAAAGACGTCGCCTTTGGTGACATCGTAGAACTGGAGGTCTACGACAGGGTTGTGCGCGCCCGCTTTGGGATACTTGATTTGCTGGACCTCGGGGTATGACTCCTCGCCACTCTGCGGTGGGTGGCCGCTGGGTCGCGAGATGAAGAACTGAACGGGATACTCCGGGACGCCGGTTTCGTTGGTCCGAAGGAAGGCCAGAAACTTTCCGTCCTCGGACCACCAAGTAGCGCTATTTCCAGAGAAGACCTCTTCCTCATACACCCAGTCAGGGATTCCGTAAAAGTACTCCGGGCCACCGTCCTTTGTGATCTGCACGATATCGTCGTCACCGGTGAGGGGGCGGATGAAGAGATTATTGTCCTTGGTAAAGGATATCGCGTCGCTGCGAGGGCTCCAGCTTGCAAGCTGAACACGAGCTTCATCGTCCAACGGGATAAGGGGTTCCGCAGTCTGCGTCTCCACGTCGAAGACGAAGTAGACGGCTGTGAACGAATGCCTCCAGACGCTCTCCTTAGCAACGCCAATGAGCACCTTTTTCTGGTCCGGACTGGGCTGAAGCCACTGGGGAGTGTACGGTTTGCCTGCATATTCAAACTGCTTCGTCTTCATGAGAGTGCGAGACTTTGCCAGCTGAGGATCCGCATCACTTGCAGCAGTCGCGTCCCCTACCACTGACCGAACGTCCTCCACAACGAGAAAGTCTTTGCCTGATACTCCCTGCTCGAGCAACAGGCCGTCCTCGCCGTCGGGGCCTGCAATCCAGCTCAGCGATTTGCTCTCGCCAGACCAGTAGCGATCAAAGATCTGGTCCAATGTCACAGGCTTACCGGAACCGCGAGAGTCGGCGTCGGGATCGTGCTCCACATCGCTGGCGTGCTTGTATGATCCCTTGGATACAAAGACGGCCAGAGATGCGATCCAGGCAGCAGCGAAGACGGCGGCGCAGATGAAGAGGATACGACGCAGCTTCCTGTCCATAGGCCTGCGCTGAAGGCCCGCGCCGGTCGAGCCAAGAAAGGCGGCGCTCTCGGTGTCATCTGCCGCTTCGTCCTTGAGGGGATCCTCATCGTAGACGTCGGTGTAGCCAGGCCTGCCGCGGGCCTTTCGCGACGCTGTCCCTTTCTCCATTTCCTCTTGTATCCGATCGAAGACGATGCTGGTGGTTGAGACGGAAGAGAGAGAATCGGTCGATGGGGATCTCTTGAGCCCGTCAGCAGTGGACGGCGCCATGATGGAGACGAGAGGCGAGCAAGTCGCAGGGGTTACGTGGAAGGGGTCGGTTTTTCGAGGGTATCAGTCAGCCGGATCGCGTTCAGAGGCAGACACGCAGCATCGTCTCGCAGTCTCGCAGCGAATGGCAGCAGCGTGGCCTCGAGATCACGATGCGGATACCAGCAATTCGGAAGCAGTCGACGAGAGAAGCGGTCAATCGCCGGTGTTGCTGAGCTGTACTGTGTTTTCTGCAGGTATTGAGAGTTGAGGCAGGCTTATTGTCGACTGGATTGGGGTGACGTGATTGGCGTACGGTAAGCTCGCCGCTGTTAGTGCTGGTCTTACTGGGGCTTATGCTCGGCCACGGGGCTGCATGTACTTTGCTAGCACTGGAACCTGTAGGTAGGGAGAAGCACATAGATAGTCAGCAAGGCGAATAAACAATAAAGTCTGCATCGAATTGGCCAGTGGAGTACGAGAGTCTCCCAGCCTCGTGTTAATCTCGCGGCAATCGTGGCAATCGTGGCAATCAAGCAGTACTACTATCTCATAGGTCGAGACTGATCTTACCTCAAGGCTACCAGATGCGAGTTGCACTGATAGCATGTAAGTGGTCTTACAGTGGAAACTCCACTGCCGGCCAATAAACACAACATCTGCCGAGGTGAGGCCTGCCAATGGCAGCTCATACATAACTTGAATTGATTAACATGCATCAGATGGCGCCTTGTGGTCCGTATTGCATAATCACCAACAGCACCACATACCAAAACACACACACAAAGTAAGGCGTCCGTCTTCTGCATGATGCAGCCGTCCATGCCTTGTATAATTCGCCGGCCCAGCTGTTAGTGGCTCCGCAGCGGGATTAACACAGCTGTGGAACCAGTCCGCCACACCAATCCAGCGTCTCCAGGCTTCGGATGATAGATGACAGATGATAGGTATGAGCAGCTGAGTACAGTTACGATGCGGCCATACGGCTATTGGGTGCAATAGGGGGTGTGTATCATCTATCGCTACTACTAACCTATACGGGACAGCTGCGCCAAAAAGACAGGAATTACCGAAAAACGATCCTATCACGGTACTCTCGCTGCAACCTAGAGAGCAAACGGGCAGGCCAAGGCTGTGGCGCAGACATGTACCAAGCAAGGAAACCGGAAAGATATCGCCAAATCCGCTTCGCTCAGCTCCCCCAGATTAACCTATACATAGAAACATTTGGCCACATTTGTTGCCTCCTCACCGGCTCCAGCCACGTTGGTTGCCGCAGCCTTACGACAGCCGAACGGCTCACCCACGCTTCTCACCCACGCTTCCAACCCCAGACGAGCTCCTCCGCCGCTCTGCTAAGCGCCGGGCTCCAACTATCGTGTGGCCGCCTGCAGTTGTGGCGGCGATTGGGTGCTCTCATCTATCTTGACCACGCGGCAAGCCGTCCCATACGCCGCCGTCTGAGCGAAGCCCCCCATGTCGCCCGCATCGAATCTCAGACAGATGATAGCATTGCCACCGCGTTTCTTGCACTCCTCGACGACCCTACCGATGGAGTCGTTCCGGCACGAGTACAGCATGGATGTGAACCACCGAAGCTCGCCGCCGGCCATACTTTTGAAGGCCATGCCCAGGGAGGCGCCGATGTTGCGCGACCGCACAGTAATGCCGTAGACTGTGCCGAGGACCTGCTCGATGCGGTAGCCCGGGAGATCCATCATGGCTACCACGAGGTGAAGATGAAGATGCGTCATTAGCCTTTCTGGTTTGTAGACACGGACATATACAAACACAGTGGCGATCTGTAGCCGCGCCTGCGCCTGCGCTTAAGCCCCCCGTATATGCAGTCGAATGACTTACTCGTTGTGACAACGCCCTCTGTTTCGGTGAAACAATGCAGGTCCGTTAAGTGCGGAGGGATGTCCGCTACCTCTTGAGTCTTCTGCTGCTCCTTGGGCTTGCCGAACATAATGTAGATTGCCTTTGAAGAACTGATAATTTGGGTAAGGATGATGCAATGGGTATCAGTTGGTAGACCGCATTCAAGATGTAGTAGAAGGAATGAGATCAATGCTTGCTCTTGTCCATCTCGTGAGGTTCTGGGCGAATTTAGCTCCTATTTATACATTTGCAACTCAACTGACACAAACTTTATTCTAACGATCCATTCCCCATTCCCATATAGATCAACATTGATCATCTTAATCCAACTCCAACGAGGATCCCACTACGATGCTTTCCATGCTTTCCCCTCAGATATGATGAAATGGCTTGGAGCAAAATCATGGATACGCTCTAAAGCGGCCGCTAACGTCGCCAAGCGCTCCATATGGCCCAACCCGCTCATCCCAGCGTCTGCAGCGCCACTTCCGCCCATTCTAGGACTAGCTGGGCTGTTGGACAGATCCTACTGCATGGATCGGAGCCAGCCGTATTGCTCGCGTTCTGGCTTAGTGGCCGGCTAGCCCAGAGGATTGGAGCTATTAATTACAGTCTGCTAACACACAGGAGCGCGATATCCGGGGGTTTTTGAGCGGCGTTATGCACGATGCCGTCGTCGGTATCACAAACAGACACTACCTGAGAGGAGGTAATGGTGCGGGTAGATTGCTGAAGAGCATAGACAAAGATAGTGTCTTGGTACTTCTATATTTGGAACACCTAGATGCAGACACGCTTGACTGATGTTCTTCCCTCTTTGCTTGAATCCCCATGATGCCAGAGCTCGAGAGTCATGCTGCATAGCTAGGCGCCGGCGGTAAGATGCTAATTGCAGGCCGTGGGAGATCAATTGATAGCTTCGTCATACCCACCACTGCATGTGAGCGCACGTGCCATTGAGGTCAATGGAATCTGTACCTGGTAGGGTGGTACCTACAAGCTAGGATGGGCGACCGCGATCGTACTGTTGCCTGAAAGGGCAAACAGCTATCACAGCACCTTTACTTATGACGTCTAAGTCAGTGACAGACATCCATGGATGAGTTCTCAAATTGACAACCAGAGGCCCAGTTCAGCAACCCACAGCCTGGCAGAATTAGGTGGTGGCACTACTAGTACTAGTAGTAGGTACCTATAGTAGAATCTGCCTCTGACCGCATTTCGTACATTCAAGCCCAGCACTTTCACTTTTCACTTCTTCCATCTTCCACCGCTAGGTTAAACGCACGTTGAACCACCTCCAGTCTCACTTGAAGCATTGCGTCAAGGCGCAGCTTTCTTTGCTGTTTTTCTCGTTACTCGCTTCTTTTTGCCTTCTAAATTTTCGCCTTGGGTTGCATTCACGGCGCCGGATGCGGCGCAGCAACCACTCTGCAGCCAATCCCTGCTGACCATACGTGGCGCCAGCCAGCCAAGCAGCCATGAACTTGTCTGCGCCACAACGTTGAAGGCTCTTCTGCTCTTGGTGGGAGGAGACAGTCCCTCGACAACAGATGGGCCAGGGAGAAGCAACGAATCCTTTCTTCAATTGGAATTGAGCAATTATGTGCTGCCTACCATATTGGATACGTCTCAAAGAGGCAACACCCCAATTCTTCAGTTGGGAGCCAGGTACGCATGCGCAATTTCCAAGGCTGAAGCCAAGGACGCTGTAGTTCGGAAGTGCATCCAATGGCAGCGCATTTGCTAAGTTGTTATAGCTACCAAGTCAGCGGAATGCCCAAGAAGCCTCAAGACCGGTTCACAGAACCAATACCAACCTGGGTTGAATTGTGTCAACTGTCCTCTCTAAGACGACTTCCCTCCCATTGATGATTACAAACCAGACAAGAGTCATGAGTGATGCGGAACTGCCTCTACCATCCACCCCAAGCCTTTCATCTCATCCTCTTACACGATATGCTACCTATTTGGGATACCCCGGTGCCAACGACTCGTGTGTATCTACAAAGGATGCTATAAATGGCCAAGCACACAACCATTTTGGTCCTGATGAGGTCACATAAGGCCCGATCAGGCACTACCATCCCCCCGGGAAAGTTCCACAGATATCTCTCACATACCCAATACATACGGTCTGATTTTTTGAGGGAGCTTACAAGAGAAAAGGCTCGTTCTCAATCCCTGACCAGCTGAGAAAGGATGATCCTCGGTCCACTTCAATTGTACATCTCCTTGCACATTCTCTTATCATTCTCTCATAGGGCAATTTTTACCGGTGCTCTCCGCGTTGCTTGGCGGGTATCTCTCAGCTCTCTCGGTTACGGATCCCTCAAGTCCCGACTCCGACTCGGCTCCTCCCCACCTCTCCGGCTCCATGCCAACCCCATGGCAACCCCGAACTGATACTGGGCAACTAGCTTAACCCTTCAATGGCATGGCATGGCATGGAAAAAGCAGAGACAAAAAGTAAAATGGTGTGTAGGCCTATTTCTCGGTTACTTTTCGATGAAATAGCAACCTTGCCATGTGGCTGACTCATGTTCAACCACGAGGCATTTACGGAATCTCACGGACAGGCCGAGGACAGTATTGAGTCTATGACAAACTAAAACATTCATTCGTTCTGAATGAACCGGCGGGGGTGTTCAAAATTGACTCTCTATACTCACGCGCAAGGCGCTTCATCCAGGAACAAAAGGACCATTTGGGAAGGCCCCTTGCATTCACATTTTCCCTTGGCGTCACCAACGCCACGCGACCGTGGCATGAACTGTACAGTATCCTGTAGCCCTGCCTGTGTGGGTGTGTGCATATTTGTTGTGGCAGACAGGCGCTTTCCGGCCAAACATCAACAGCACATTTGCAGTGGCAAATTAAGCTGCTGCTGTAAAGCGGACCGCCCCTGCCAGCCTTGTGTCGATGGTGATCGAGCTACGCCATCAATGAAGATGAGGTAAAGCCTTTCTGGCATTCAAACGTCCATTTCGTAATGGGAAATGGACGGGGCCCTATATGGACGCTTTTCGGTTCAGCTCAGCAACATTCGCCGCAACCCTATGCATGCCAGCACACCCTATCTGGACAAGACGTTGAGCATTGCCATGTATCCAGTGTCAGATACGGAGCACCCAAGGCTTTCCTACTTCCACCGCTATTTTAACGGCCGTCAATTATCCATCTTATTGTTGTGGCTCAGCGTCAAGTTACCAACGGCAACTCCATGTGGCAGACATGGGACGTGGCATTCGTAAAAGGCGACATCAGCACGCCTCATCATTGCCGGCCATAGGGTTTTTGACCCCCCTGCAGAGCCTGCGGCCATTTTGCACCCCGCCATGCGGGAGAGAAAAAAAAAAGGCTACAAAGTACATGGCACAATAAGGCAGCCCATCAATACCAAAAAAATATTTGATTGGAAGTCTAGATCCGACACAAAACACACCAGGGGGTTTTCTCCAATAAACCTCGTCGAGTAACAGAGGTGCAAAGAGGGTTGCGCCCATTAATATCGGCCCTTGGATGGAGTGAAAGGCGCATTGGCTGCTTGTGCAGCTCGCCAAGGTGCGTTGGGCACAATTTACCAATCAGAATACAGATACCGCAGAGCCGCAACGCTTGATCCCAGTCAGGAAAGCGAGAGATTAACAGCAAAACGGACAGCCCTAAAGGACAGTAATACGCATATTCTCCAATATACTTCACCAGCTGGAAGAGTCAAAGTGCAGTGCTGATGGAGTCGTCAAAATGGACCCGCATTGCCCTGGGTCTGATCCCTGCCACCCGCAGAGCCTCTTGGAGCCGAACAGCACCGTGGTGTATTACTACTTGCTTCGTGGGGTGTATTGAATGTGCCAGTTCCGCCATTGGTAGCGTCCGCAGGAAGGCGTTTATTCAGTAGGGATGATTTACCGAACTGGCCACCAGCAGCATGCGTGGTCCGGTGCTGCCCAGTTGCCTGAAAACGCGCGAGGCTCTACGAGCATGGGTTGTCTTCAGGTGCATGCACTACCACACCCTCTCTGGCGCCTTCGGTTCAGCCATGGCCATAGACCATAAAGATCTTTTAAAGATCTCATTTTCTCTTCTTCTTTGTCTTCTATTCCTGAGTTCAAAGGCAAAGCTTCCAGCTTGTGTTGATAATGCAGTATCATCAATCACCTCCCCAAGACGGACAAGCTATACAGTTCCACCTTTCTCTTATAGGCGGAAGCCACATACTCGAGATGACTGCAAACGACCCTTCTCTTAGGTACGCATTGACTAGCTGATGGCAACTTCAATATTGCCGGCATGCGTCTTGATATTGCCATAGCTAACTCATGATCAAATCTAGGTGTTTTGAGACCGATGCTGATAACACTTTCGGGACATCAACACAATCAAACCAGAGGAGCTCTCCCCATATGTATCCTGGCCTACTTGCTACTGCTCAAGATTGCTTCCCGATCAGCAATGGGCAGAGTCCTCAGCTCTCGCCAGAACTCTCCTTTGCTCCCGGCCCTGGCCGAGCTGGTTCTTGTTCTGATTGGCCTCCGCAACAGACCAATGCGGCCAATAATGACAGCCTGATTTTCAGCTCCTCCAGTCAGAGATACAACCCCGGTCAGAACCACTACCCGCACTCTGCCGCACGAACGCGGATGACGATATACGATACCCCTCAGCAGTCATTCGAACGCGGGGATGGCGAATGTCGGCATGGCTCTTTATACTCTGAGGATCAATTGTCGACGCAGCTCTTTGGAAATGGCTTCCCAAACATCTCAGCCACCCAGCCCTACGGCTCCCCGGGCCAGCCACAGGCTTATACCTTCAGCCAGCCTGACTCGAGAACCCGCTCTGGGCACTCCTCGAATGGTAGCACTCCCACAGCCACTCGCGCTGGTGTCACGGACATGGTGCCTGATATATTTAACAGTGCAAACGACACTCACACGAGTCTGTATAGCGGTGGAAGTTCTGGATTCCATTTCTCCAATGATATACAACCGCCCCTCAATTTGGAGACAAGCAACAGCTATTACTCGCCAGAAACAGACACAGTCTCCTCCTTCGAATTAACAGAGAATGAGTGTTTGGTTTCGAATTCTCGCTCTTTGAGTAGCCCTCGGCTTACAGATTCTCATAACGACACCTTGGAAAATACTATACAACATCTCTCGCTACATCGGTCATCCAGCACTGGACCGTACAACAGACGCTCACCCATTGCGCAAGCCCACCTGCAGCCAAAACCCGAAAAGAGTGTCGCTGAAGGGACAGAAAGGAATAGTTTGGTGAAAAACGAATATCATCTTCCAAGGAAAAATCGTGGGAGACGTACGAGACCCCTGGAGGAACGAAAGCGGATGAATGCGACGAGAAGAAGAAATGAGCGGACAGTGTGTATTGGTTGCAAGCTGGCCAAAGTCATGGTAAGTCTATTATGGGAAACTTGTCCTTTAATTGTTCACTTACCTCTTATCCCCCCCTTTTTTTTTTCCCTAGCATTTTCTTTGCTTTTTTTTGTTACTTCTTCTTTTGGCCCTACCCACCATACATATTCATATTCTCTTTCCTATCCGCACAGTATAGTATGTAACACCATGACTAACATGCTGTTGTCTAGTGCGAGGGTCGAGAACACGGAAGAGACTGTATCCGTTGCACCAGTGGGAATAACAATGCTCCGAAGCCATTCGTTTGTGTTCCTGCGAGCTTCATCGAACTCGTTCAGCAAAATAGCACTATATTGCTTGGTAAGTGATGATTACAACCTGGAGTATTGGGCCGTTTACTGATATGATACCTGGATTTTAGCCCTTCACACGATCCATCTAAGATCTTCGGGCGGTTTTTGTCAAGCAATCAGCTTGCCTTCTAATATCGATGTTGAGCAACTTCTTGGCTCCATCGGCTCCTTGAAAAGCTCTTACGGCGGCGTCATTCGAGCGTACGAGGGGGACAATGTGCTTTTCGAGCTGGACCTCCACGCTTGCTATGCTTTCATCAGCGCCAATTACCCCCCAACGACTCATCCTTTCCGCCAGTTCATCGATGGTCTCAAGTTCCAGCGACAAGGTCATTGGAAGTCATGTATAAAAAACAACAGCTACTCGCTAGCAAATTTGTGTAACACGCTTTTCAGGTGGGACGATGCAGCTCTCCACATTACATATTCTACGGTATACGAGATCAGTCATGGCGTTGAAGGTCGCCTCGACTCCGATCCAAACGGCGAAACGCATAAACAAATCGTCGCCGCAGCTCAGCTACATCGAATTATTGGACGCCAATTAGAACTCCAGTTCTATGACCATCTCAAGAAAGCTCTCGGCCGTCCTAGCATTTCCCACGAGGTTGTTCTTGAAGTCGGCCGTGCTATCATCTCTCTTCGTCGCCGCCTAGCCTCGTGGACCCAGAGCTGGGACAAGAGCCAATCTTGGGACAATGTACCATTTATACCTGAGCTTCAATCATACACTGATGGAGACAATGATAATCGGTCAAGCTTGAGTGATGGCTTTATCATCGCCTACCGTATCAAAAGTCTCTGCCGAATTCTCTACGTTTACTTTTGCTACATGAAACGGCGACTTCCTGTAGAGGAACAAAGCGATTTGAATACAATGGAAATACGGGATCCAGAAAATGGTCGAATGGTGGAAGAATTCCTTCCACGGTACGAGAGCGCCAAAGGATTTGAGGATTGGCTTCAATTCATCATTAACTGATATCGGAGCGCGGCAGCAACATCTACGTGTTTTGAGTTTCTCCAATTGAGAAGAGAAAAAATCTTTCTCTTTCTTTTTTTCTTTCTTACTTTCTTTCTTTCTTCCTCTTTTCTTCCCCCTTCTCTTTTTTTTCCCTCTCTCCTTTTTTGTAATGACTAATGACGTTTATATGGAGGACGCGGAGACAGGAAATTTGCAGGAGAATATACGAGTTGAAGAGATGATCTGAATGTGGGATATGACGCTGGAATACATGGATTCTTCGAAATATGGGCCTCTAGGTGTGAATAAAGGGAAAGCACACGATGTTGATATGCTATTTACACTCCAAAATTTATGATTGTTTTTTTTTATTGGGCCTAATCATCCGCTACTGTTTTTGATGTATTCGCAATGATGATTCATCATTATAAGAGTAAGTAAGCTGCATTCCCTTACTGTTCTTTCTCAGAACAGGAAAGGCCTTTTTACTCTCCCCTCTGCCCTCTTGCCAAACTTCTTCACTCTCTTCGCATCCCACACATCCAAGTGGACCGCACTTCTCTTTGAAGACGAGGATGATGGCGCTGGATGACCAGCCGTGATGTTTCCGCACTGCGGCCTCTTGAGCTTACTTCCAAACGTATCAGCCGTCCACAGCAGCACACCATTCGTCCAGCCAAAGCCCTCGACAACTTCATACTCTCCTCCTCCACCCGCAGCGTTGGTTGAGTTATCATCATACTTTTCAAACATGATACCCACGTCTTGGTCCGACAAGCCTCGCAGTTTTGGCGTCTCAGAGGTGGAACCTCCAGTGGCGAGCCACGTGCAAAACGTATAGTCGAGATATCGCTGCCCCAGACGCAGAGAGAGGTTCTGAATGTCCTGGTACGAAGGGTCCTGCGCCGTGAACGTCGCAGGCACGTTGTTGAGGCCTTGCATGAGAATGTGCTGGTGCGGCGGCCAGACGTTGGGCTGGTCCCACTGCTGGCCGGTCTGGACGTTGCTGGCTGGAATACCGCCGGGCTGGGCGTCGAGATATCCTGCCACGCGGTTGTAAGCGCGCGTCACGGCATAGGGATTGCTCTTGATGTAGTCTGGCGCGGCACCGGTCCAGAAGGGGTAGAACTGGCCGACGTGGAAGAAGACTTGTTTTCCGGGGGGAGCTGTTTGCCTATCGAGCGAGATGGCGTCTTTGTCTGCGGGGACGTAGATGTACTGCGAAGAGGAGGTGAGGTTGTAGTCGAAGTAGCTGAAGAGGGTCTCGTTCCAGAAGACGGCTTGGATGGCGGTGCTGCGGTTTGCGGCGCGTTCGGCCCAGTTGCGAGCGGCGGTGAAGTTGCCGGTTTGATTGTAGAATTGCGAGATTGTCAGCTCGTTGCCGTACAGGATGGCGTTGAGGTCGACGGGCACAATGTCCTTGTTGTTGAGCGAGCGCAGGGGGAAGTAGACGTCGTTGATGGCGTCGGACGGGTTGGCGAGCCAGCGGGAGGTGTAGTCGTTGCCGCTCTCGGCCCCGGTGGCGAGGTTTGCGTAGAGATCTGCCACTTGAGTCGAATTGAGAGGCTTGTTCGCCGGATAGATGATGCCCGACGTAGCGAAATAGGAGCGATTATTGGCGGTGACGTAGTCTTCCAGGAAGGACTCTGGCCGCGGCTGTGTGTTTTGCACGGCATACTGCTGCAGCGTGTACGTCTTATTCGCAACAGTCACACTGACCGTCCTGTTGTTGATCCAAAAGTCGTGCTCCCTCACCAGCAGCGGCAGAGCTCTCCTCAAGATGCTCGTGTCATTCGTATGCTCAATGTAAGTCTTCACCATCTGCGACAACAGCGGCGGCTGCGACCGATTCAAGTAGTACAGCCGCGCCCCATTCGGAATAAACCCAAAGCGGTCTATAAAATCCAAGAAATTCTCAATCGTGTTCTTGGCAATTCCCACAAACGCCCCGCCCGTGCGCAATAGACCCTCGATGATCCAGTACGAGTCCCAGTAGTACGGCTCGCGAAAGCGTCCGCCCGCGACGACAAAGGTGCGGTTCACGGGGATGAAGCTATTCGGACAAGAGGAGCAGTTGCCCACGGCGGTGCCGGAGTAGCGGCGCGTGAGGTCGGGCCAGATGTCGATGACCTTGGAGACGAATTGGCGGATGACGGTGTCGTTGAGTTTGGAGAGGAAGGTCGGGTTGGTGGTGAGGCTGGATCGGGGCACTTCGACGAGTTCGCCGCCAGCATCGGCGAAGTAGGTGGCGAGGAAGGTTTGGAGGGAGGATGAGTTTGTGAGGGGCTTGGAGAGGTTGGTGAAGGCGGCGAGGATTTCGGGGAGGGGTCTTTTTGCTGGCCTGTGTTTGACTGTGTAAGCTTTACAATTTATATATGCATTGGGGTTGAGATTTGGCCTACATGTCTACAAAGGTCTTGGAGTCGGAAAAGGGGTGTGCTAGCTGGATGTCCTGGAGGATGTCGCCGTGGCAGTATATGGGCGAGTCACAGGGGGCGATTACAGAGCCATTGGTGTAGAGGGCGTTGATTATGGTTGGCAGGGCTGCCAAGGTGGCTATTATGAGAGATTGCAGCGAAGCCATCTTCATTTTGGCCTCGAGAAGAGAGCTAACGAGTATGAGGAAGTATCAGCGACCTCGTCCTTTACTAGAGAAGGTGGCTGGATGGAGCTATTTATATGTGTAGGCACTCACGATGTTCCCGTATTATTGATTAGATGTTGTAACTCTTTAGTAAAGAAGAGAAAATCAAGGCATATCAAGCTTGGCAGTAAGCTTGGCTTCCATCCAACACGGAACGCTGGGTGCAAACTCACTTTCAGGCTGCCACACCATTCGGCTTCCCCACTTTGCGGTAGAGTGCTTTGTTTTTGGAAGCTTGGGTTTCATCAAATCGAAGTAGTAGTATATGGGTGACGCTATTGACTGGTGATGTAGTTGCTGTGGCTTGGTATGTCGTACGAGGCTTTTGGAGTATCGTGTAAACGAGGTTATCACATAGGAACAAGCGAGGAATGAATTGTGAGACTTGGATCTTGAAAGTATGAAAGATTATGCTATAACGCGAAATCATTACATTGTTGGTCAATTCTGATTGCAATTTACTCCTGAACCAACAATTGACACAAAGTTTAAGCACAAATGGCTGTGAGACATGCAGAATGTCAAACTGTCAGATTATCCCCAACTCATAACCTTGCCAACTTTAAACCGCTTCCCCCACAGCTGCTTCTCCACATGGAGATCTTCAACTTGTTCTAGCGCAGCTTCAGCGGCGTGGCGTCCCCTTCGTCCCCGCACTGCGCTAAAACGTAAGTTGTTGAAGTCATCACCAGTGCATCATTCGGGATGGTAATTAGATCGTGGAAGTCCTTTTTCTTTAGATTCGATTCATGATACACACTTTTGACGCACCTTCAATAGTGACTCTTACAGGTCAAACAAACTTTAGTCAACAGTATATGCATAAGACAGCAAGGTTGTGCTGACATGGCCTGTCAGCCTCTAAGAGAGGCTCCCGCTGTAGAAACATCGTCTTGACGTCAAAGGCGCCCGACTAATCGAAGCGCCCGACTAAGAGGGCTTTCGAAACGAAAATCCAGTTTACAATAAAGCTGATGATATTTAGTGAAAAACTCAATTCAGTTTTAAACTGTCACTCGCCGGAATCTCCGCATCGGGGTGAGGCGTCCTAAATCTTCACGTGGCCCCAATATGGTTTCTTTCCCGTGTGATAAAGCGTTTTGACACGAATCAGCTTGACACTTGCAAGTCAGATGTGAGACTACACGACGATCAGTGACATGCGCCGCACAATTGGCCGAAGCTAACCAATCAGTTGTGAAGAGTCGGTGATTTGACAACCAAGAGCCTTATGCAGCACCGGGTGTTCAGAAGGGTAGTCAAGATTCAATTGTCGACTTTACTTCTATTCTATCAACCAATTCATGCGAACACCTTCTTAAACACCCTCTCCAGTCGCGCCAACACCTCCTCGCCATTCTGCGCAATCTGATAATGCGTAACAAGCCGGCCTCCACCAACCGTCAGTCCCTCAGCCTTGCTCAACTCCGTAAACTTCTCCGTACTGCATCCAGCCGCCTCTATATCCAACCAGGCCATGTTTGTATGCACCGGATGCACCAGCTTCCCACCCAAGCCCGTCCACAGTGCCTCAACCTTCTTGGCCGTCTCGTGACCCTGCTTCAACAAGCCATCGCTGCCATCGTCCTTTGTCCCAAACGTCTCGTCCACAGCAACCCTCGCACAAGCAGTGATGAAGCCCGGCTGCCTCATGCCGCCTCCAATCGCCTTGCGCGTCCACCGCGCGTGCTGCAGCGTCTTCTTGTCTCCCACAATGATGCTTCCCACGGGCGCGCCCAGGCCCTTGGAGAAGCACAAGCTCAGCGTGTCAAATTGCGCGCAGAATTCCTTCAGAGTGCCCGCGCCGGCCACGACGGCCTCCCAGAGACGCGCGCCGTCGCAGTGCATCTTGATGCCGTTCTCGCGGGCGAACTGGGAGATGCGCTGGACCTCGCTCAGGGGCATGATCATGCCGTTGAGCGTGTTTTCGAGGCTGATGACGCGAGTGGGACAGTCGTGGACGTTGTCGCTGATGACGACGTTGGCCTTGACGTCCTCGAGGGTGAGGTAGATGCCGTTCTTGGGGACGACGGGCTTGACGGTGGCGCCCGTCAGAGACGATACGCTGTCAACGTCAGTGAGTTAATAAGCTGCCAATGCTAGATGTAAAAAAGCATGAAGATGAAGGAGTACGAACCCTCCAGCCTCGTAGAGAATAATGTGAGACCGATGGTCAGCCAGCACCGCGTGGGGAGGCTGGACCAAGAGGCTCCTCAGAGACACCTGGTTGCCCATTGTGCCCGAGAGAACAAACAGACCAGCCTCTTTGCCTGTGAGTTTGGCCACATGAGCCTCCAAGTCCTGCGTCGTCGGGTCCTCATTGAAGACATCGTCTCGGAGGGAGCATCTTGAGATGGCAGCCAGCATGGACGGCGTGGGAGTTGTCATGACATCGCCTATTGCGAGCATGAAGACGTTAGTAAACAACTGGAGTTTCTCTTCATTCTTCCTTCTTCTACCAGAAATATCGGTAAACAAATCAAAGAGTGAGTCTCACTTCGCAAATCCAGTGACCCAGCGCCCTTGACGCCCACCCACGCATTCGATCCCTCACTGCTTCCCATGATTGCTGCGTTGTTTCTCGCACTACAGCTCGAAAGATGCCGTTTCGCCACTTGTTGCCGTCCTAACGTCCGCGCAGTCTGTCGCCGTAGCAGAGATGCAGTATTTGAGGCCGAGATGAATGCAGAGAAGACCGAGCCCCTCATAGTCAAATTATCAAACAAAGAAGTCGGAGCAAGTTGAGCCGAAGTCACTCCAATTCAGCAGTTTTACTCCAATTCATTGGAGGGGTTAAAAGATTTGGGGAGGCTAAAGTGCCGGCCCCGCCTCCCGAAGGTTGTCCGAGAACCGGCCCGTGATGCTGGGAACTATATATCTAGGCGTAACAACTCATGTTGTATAGGTTTTGCTACTGTTATTACTATACAATAACAGCTCTTAACAATAGGGCTGTAAGATAAATACGGTTGTTGCGTGGTTTTGGTTACTTGCTTTCATATCTACGCGTACACATCCTTGCGGCTAGATGCGGTCGGCATGAGAATTAGAAATCAAGTTTCCTTCACCATCGACCATCGAGATGTCAAACGCCAAATCTATGGTCTTTGCAGTATTGATACATGATTCTTTGTATCCTACCCCAACTTCATCAGAACACTCTCACAATGGCAAATATTTTAACAACAGTTCAAAACACACCCGCCTCACTTACTGACCCCGTAAAAGCTATCCTTGCCCCAATAGCGCTTAATCAATTGCCCACAGCAGCCATCTACAGTGTCAATTGAGGACGGGGTAGCTAATAATAAGCATCATGAAGATCATAATTTTATCTGAACCTCAGGCTTACATCCCATCCCTGAACCAAATCCTCTTGCGGCTCTCGATACTGCCTGCATTGGGTAAACGGTAATTACCTCAAACAGTCTATACCCGTGTAGAACATGGGCCTCGCTAAACAAAAGCCCGTGTTGCACAGCCATCAATCCACAACAAGCTAGATCTCTTGGCGCACGGGTACGATCCGATGTGCTCGCCAGCTCCATCTTGCCAAGGTGAATATATTCATACGATGCACTACTACTTTCTCTTTAATACAATTTCCACATTTTCTTTAACGGAAAAGAAACTTTGCCTCAAACATCTCACTCCCCGGAAACCTTGATGATATTAGCGCCCATTTATATCACAAAAACAGAGAGATGGGCCGACGCTACCACGGGAATGGTGGGTGCGGGTGACACCCCATGTTCCAGGCACCATGACGACGAGTACTGTTACCAGAATCCCGGCTGATTGTTGAGCGTGGCTATGGGCTGACGGCGGGATGAATTCATCGGGGAGAAAGGAATGGTGGCTCAGCTTATTCGTATTTAACTAGCGTGCGTTGGGCTCGGGCAGATCACAGTCGCGTCCTTTATTACATACGAGCAATGGGGACTACTAATCAGCAGTAAGACGAACAAGGAACGGTAGGTTAATGAGAGAGATAAAGCCCTGGTTTAGCTTGGGAGCTGACGAGAAGTCAGGTTGGATAGCAACACACCATTCTGGATCGGCGCTTGTTGCATACTTTATTAGAAGACGAGGACGGGCAAACTCTATAACTCACTCGCTTCCCCACGCCAAGAAAGGAAGATTTTTAAGTCTTTTCATGTAAAGGAGAAGACTCAAACGAGAGGAAGAAAGCAGAAGAGGGAGAGGGATACAGAAGGAGGAAGATACCTCTCCTGTCATTTGAGCGTGCGAGAATGGGAAGAATTGAAATGTTTAGGCATAAGAGGTAACAACACCATCACGAAGGCTTCGTCACAATGATTTCGCGGCCACTTCCACTCGTTTTCCTCGCCGGATTGTTCAGTCTCATCTGGTGGCTGTCGAATCAACCGCTGTTCGCCTTACATCGCGAACGACAACGCATCTCCAACCTCGACCTGGTGCTGGGCGAGAAGCTGCCTTCACATCTCAACTACTCGACCAGCACCCCTGCCGACAATCACGACTTTTACTCTTCGAACCAGGCGCGGGCCTTTTGCCAGGCTCATGGCTACGAAGTCTTTGTACCTCATGCCGCCTCCGGCGAACGCAAGATCTACGACCTCGTCATGGTCAACACGGAGCTGGATTGGCTGGAGATTCGGCTCGAGACCATGTACGACCACGTCGACTACTTCATCATTGTCGAGTCGCCCAAGACATTCCAGGGCGGCAACAAGGCCCTCATTGTGCTCAACAACTGGGACCGCTTCCAGCGCTTCCACGATAAGATGATCTACCACCAGCTGACCTTTCCGGAATGGTTCAAGCCCAAGCGGCCCTGGGATTATGAGGATCTACAGCGCGACGCCGGCTACGACCAGGTCTTCCCGCAATTGGCAGGCCGCTCAGCTCCCGTCCTCGGCGACGTGATACTCGTGGCAGACGTTGACGAGATTCCACGACCCGAGACGCTCTTCTTGCTGCGGACATGCAGTTTCCCAGCCCGTCTCACACTGGCATCACGCTTCTACTACTACTCGTTCCAGTTCCTCCACACCGGCCCCGAATGGCCATTCCCACAAGCAACCTTTTACCGCGGCCAACGCACAATCCGACCGAACAACCTGCGCGCCGGCATCGGTGGCATCCCATTCCTTCGAGATCTCGACAAAGGCCACCTCTCCAACGCTGCCTGGCACTGCAGCAGCTGCTTCGCCACGATAGAGCAGTTCCTCAACAAAATGGCCAGCTTCTCGCACGTGTGGATGAATAACGAGTACTACCGCGACAAGGACGTCATTGCCGATGCGGTCCGGGATGGAAAGGACGTCTGGGGCCGGAAGATTGATACGTTTGAGAAGATTGATAAGAATCTGGACGTGCCGGCGGTGCTTTTGAGGGAGAGGAACAAGTACAAGTATATGCTGGATAGGAGTGGCAAGTCTGCTGGGTTTACTGATTACCCGTGATGTGATTTTGGATAAAGCGTGAAAAGAGGCATCGAATCAGAGCGAGCGAGCTTTGTAATTGTACATATGATGGGATTTGGTACTGCATTTGACGTTTATAAGAGAGCGATGAGAGCTGAGATGAGTCATATTATCGGTAGATATACTACCTCTGCCTAGACATCCAGGCGTCTATCTAATTTAATCAAGAGAGTGACTTCCAAGCACGCCGTGCCGGTATTAATTAGATCTTCCATGAATCCCCTTCTATAGTTTTCCCATTCCCAGAAAAGAAGCCAGAACCACCAACGCCCTTTGGAAAGTCCCCCAACAGACCATCAACCCCCTTCCAGCGATCAAGGCGTCCCGTATTCAATCGCCGTGGTCGCTGGACGAGACAGATGATCTGCTACAGCACCAGCTAAAGTGCGTTGGTTGTGCTGGCTACAATCTGGGGCCTCAATTTCTCTTCATTTGCCTAGGTACAGGCCGAAGAGCAAGATGGCCATGACTGCCAGTGTGAATTGACTTGCTGCAGGCGTCAAGGTTAGTATGCTTGTTTATGCATACAGTTTAGAAATTCGAAGAGCACTTACTGTCGAAAGAGCGGGATAATAAGCTCGTATTGAACTCCATTTTTTCGTGTGCGGATGTTTTCCGAAGATGGGCTTGTCTATTAATAGACGTACGTATTAGTCGAGTGGTTTTCAGCACATCACAGCCACCATCTCCATACGTACATTCAATGCCTCAGAAGAGAAGATTAAAGTCCACTCCCTCAAAATTTAAGAAAAGCAGAAATGCGTTGGAGAAAAAAGCATTGAGAGAGGAGAGAGAGCAAACAATAGAGAGGCATGCAAGTCTTGAAATACAAAGCTGCAGCACACCCTGACAACAAGTGGGGGAGACGATGCTCTGGCTGCGTTGCCGCTAAAGAATGGAGTCATTAGTAGTGTGTAATATGACGGGCCAGCTTGAATTCGGCCACTTGTCTCTGCAGCTGCAGTCCATTGTAATCAGTCTGACAACCGCAGTGTCACATGTAAAATCATCATCTTACCAGATAACTGACCAGAACCTGTCTTGTCAAGCCACCACGAAACTCTAAGTAGCAGTTCGGAGCTCTAACCAACTCCTTCCTACCCTTCTATTCTAAACCTCATTCCATAGTATATCCCTCTCGAATAGCTCTATTCCATCTAAATTCCAATCGTTTACCTCTTTCTCTTCTTTTCTTCTTTGAATAGCTCTCTTCATTTTCGATCTTCGTTCTCAACAAAAAACAACAGCAACATCAGCATCGTCATCGTCCCGTTTTACCCCTCATCACCACAATTTCCCCTCCCGCGCGAGCAAATCCCCTTCCACCACGACTTCACTTACATGGCATTACAAGCACAGCACAGCATAGCGCTGCATGAGGCAACACATTGTGTGCCAAAAAAAATATCCATCCACGCACATGTGCATTTACATTGCATAGATTCATTCATGCAAAAAGAAAAAAAAAAAAAGTCGAGGCTCTTTAGATACCAGCCCAACTGATTGCTCCCGTTTGGCTGTTATCCATGCATTCTTGCCCAAACTGCCATTCCGCCAAGTCATCGGAAGAAGCCCCCCAATGCCTCGAACCTCTTCCTTCTCATGCCGGCATATAGATATGACTACAGTACTAGTCGTATTACCCTTTGCATTTTCCTCACTTGTATCGCACATATCGCGCATTTTCTGCGTCATCGCACCTCTTGCTTCACCTCGCATCGCATTACATGACATTGCATGTGCATTCGGTGAGACAGCAACAGCAACAGCAACAACAAATACCTACATGCATGATTCCTCTCTCAGCCTCCTATTCTGAATTGCAAAACAGAAGAAAAGTGATGTGAAAAAATTTTCAACATTGGCTCTCCAGATTGGTCGAGTTTGAAGCAAGCTGCAGCCAGCAGAGCCCATCACCTGATTCTTGCTTTGGCCAATGTGCCAGTATCCGACGTTGTTACGGGCAGCGGCTAATGCTCTGCTGTCGAGAGAAACACCACTTCCGCCTTAATCTAATACCTCAGTTGTAATAGCAGTACTTCTCCATATCTACATACAAGCAACATGCCTTGTATTCTACCATAATGTTAAAGAATACCACAGCTATTAAGCGCATCTATCTATTCAAATCAAATCACTTCTAGCATCTTACACCAGTACAGACTGTATCCTCCAATCTCCCATCCCACATCCCTCACTCAATCCCATATATGAGAAACAAGGGAAAAAGAGAAAATACCCACCCCTACTTGATGCGCTGGCACTCGTCTCCCACCACCACTAAAACAGGCGACACCCCGGCACGCTTTTCTCCAGACATGCAGCGCAACACACACCAAAAAGAGCACAAGGCATCACATCATATAGCATATCAGCATGGATGTGCTTTGATGCCCTTTGAGCAGCAAAATCAAATGAGAATTTAATTAAACTTGGAATCACAAATTACAGATAATAGTAATAGTAAACAACTCTATACCAATCAAGTCAAGTACACGAAAAATAAACAAATCCCAGCCACTCCATGTATCATCCTCTACAGTATATGCCTCCCACCCCAGCTCCCATCCCAAAAAGCACCAATCCAAATTCAAATCACCAGACAGGGAATGCGGCGCTTGTCAACTGCACTGATGAGTTGGCCAACGCATCAAAGTGGTCCGTGTGTAGCCTCGAGATCCGTTCAACCCACACACGCTCTTTTTCTCTTTTGCTGCGCTTTCTTTTTCCCTTCTTCTCCCAAACAACAAATTATTCCTTTATACTTATTCTCTCACACTCATCCTCTCCAATTTCTTCTCTTCTTTTCCTTTTTCCTCTATATCAAGCAGCAGCAGCAGCAGCAGCAGCAGCCTCATCCACTGGCTGTTCTGATCCGCGTGGCTGGTGGTCTCCCCCCACCCTTCCACACGCTATTGCTGTCTAGGTACGCTGGCAGAGGTACTTCCCCAGCCCCGCGCATACTTTACTCAAGGCTTGTACCCTTCCCACACTGGCTTCTCCAAGGACCAAACCGCCGGGACTTTTCGCTCCATGGATCTCGCCTCTATTTCGTTGTCTCCAGGCCGTTATGCTTTTACGCCAACTCCTCGCTATGCTTGAGAGGCTTGCTCATGGGACTTCCCTAGACTATGCCACCAAGCCGTGATCGACGTCCTGTCACTGGTTCCACTTTGGAGAAAGATATCTTTGGTTTTCTTTTTTTCCTTTTCTTGTTCTCTTACTCTTACTCTTGCAGAAAAAATGCTATAAATCATCATTCATATCTCATCGCCCGGATCGCTTGCTATACATAGGCGCGCCTTGGAGTTGATCTTGTCCTTGGAAAAGAAGAAGAAAAAGAAGAAACAAAAGGTCACAACAACTTATCCAACCAAAGAAACAGGGAAAGGGAGTGACAAAAGACACGGGCAAGTGCCCACCATGCTCCAAGCCCCGGTTCCGTTTCTATATCTCACACTCGATGCCTCTGGATGCCGTCTTTCTTTTACTTCCATCCATACCTGGAGCCAAACGGGAGGATCATCTCAAAAGGTTAGCCCCGGTCAAGAGCCAAAACAAAACCGAAAAAAGAAAAACAAAACTATTGCCATGGTCGCCATCATCTTTCATGAGAGTTCGTGAGAGAGGAAATTTATATACCAACTGCCATCCGTCCGGAAAATATCTCGCCTTCCTGCCGCTCATGTGAGGATAAGCGGCAGGTTGTGCTTCGCTCAACAAGGTGCCGGGTCTAGTCGACCTCTTCGCACTGGGGTTTGGGTTGGGGGTTGGGGCATTAAGGGCATTAATGGTCAGCGCCGTTTCCAGTCCTGTCTGTTCTGAAGTGTCTGGGCAACAAGGTCGTCTGCTATGTGATTAGACGGCAAGGCAAACTTTCCTTGTCGCCATGTCATTAGCCAGATGAAACCTTCACCGACCGGCCCACTTCATCAGGAACTGCACCACGGCATCCAGATTTGTCTCCTGTTTAGCACTGATGCCGTAGCAGCAAACCTCACGGTGCTGGATGCTTTTCAGGTCCAGTTCGTCAATCAGTTCATCCACGGACAGCTTCTCGTCGAGGTCAGACTTGTTCCCGAGGACAAGCAAGGGGATCCCGCCTAGAGACGGGTGCGCCATGAGGGAGTGAAGCTCCTCCTTGGCCTGAGGGATGAGTTCTACATCCGCAATGTCTACGATGAAGACAATGGCGTTCACGCCACGACAATACCGCTCCCACATGGTGCGAAAACGCGGCTGCCCACCGATATCCCAACATTTGAGTGTAACATGGCCCCGTTGCACACGCTTCATATTAAACCCGACGGTCGGAATCGAGCTACACAACAATCACAGTCAGTAATCAGGCCTGCATTTCGAACACATCCTTCCACAGGATGCCATGGAGTCGATCCGACAACCGCCGGCCACCCCATGGCGCCAGGATGAACAAGAGGTCGACGAGGGATCGGGGCATGCGCTTACTCAAGTGTAAACTCTCCACCCTGCAAAACCGTACCAACAACCATCAGTCAGCCTAACTCAGCAGAGACTTATCATATCGCAAAAGAAAGGGAAGCCTACCGCCAGTACTCGCAACAACGACGTCTTTCCAGCGTTTTGCAACCCAACCATGGTCACCTCCATTTCCATCGCCCTAGCATCACCTGTCAGAATCCAAGCACAAGGCTCAAGGAAGAGGCAGGCGGGCAAGCTCAGGGCCGTTGGCGCTACGACGCAGCAACACCATGCTACCAAGCAGCGGTATCATAGGCCCCGCCTCAGCCCCTGCAAATAGTTACTACTCACCAGAACGTCCGCAGCAGCCAGTCATACACCTTCCTAAATAACCCAGCCATGTTTTTCAAATCGTTATGCAAGACAGCGATCGAATATCGGTACAAGAGAAGCGGATGGATGGAAAGAAGCACGCGAGATAGGGAGAGGAGATCGTATCAAATAGACGGTATCGCAAGAGGTCTAGTCGGCGGTACGACCGGCGGTCAAATGCTGTCTCAGGAAGTCGCGCAATATCGACAGTGTCGTGGGCGATACACTGCGGGCAGTGCAGTCAAAGAAGGTCGTGTGGAAGTTCGTGAACAAATCTATCGATTTACCACCAACAGCGCAAAGCTCATGCGGATGCAAAGCTTGCCGCCTGGCATGCGGATGGATGGCGCAGCAATGGCGAAGATCGACACCTCTGTACGAAGTAGCTGCGAAAAGATGGGTAAGCTGGATGCTGGATTTGTCGACGGTGTTTGGCGATGCGCGGAGTCTGTGCAGGGAGAAAAAAAAATTCAAGGGCAAGAAAAAAAGAGATGGGGCAAGATAGGGATGCGGAGGGCAAGATTCAAGGTTGTTGCGCAACGGTTGGTCCAAGTGACATGAGGGCTTGAGGTGATGGCGGAGGAAGCACCAGAGCGAACCCCACCTGGAGCAAGATGGATGGTGGTCGAGACAGACGAGCAGTGCGGGCTGGCGGGCGTCCAAGCACGAGCTCTGGCTGGGGGGAAGCTGGGCGGTTTGGGAGAGGCTGACCTTTGTTTCAACGCTCGTCTGGAATGCGAGGGAGGCTGTAGAGAGATGCAGCAGCAGAATTCGACCGTAAAGGGCGTGCTTCGTAGAGTCAAGCGTAGGCGGCGTATCGTAATCGCAGCTAGCACCTGTTGACATAGGTCCGAAGCTGGCAAATTCGCAGCTTCAGGACGGCAAGCTACGCCGCTATCTGAACTGCTAGTGGATGGGGGAGATGCTCGCCCGCAGCACAAGGATGGGCAAAAGAGAATGGGAAAAAAACTGGCGACCCGTGGGCCGCAGCCAACCAAAGCGCAAGAGGCAGCCTAGGCGGCGGTAGCTCTGCTTCGTCGCAGCGGCACACCAAGGAACCTGCGTGCTAGCACCGTGCGTGCGCAACTTCGGGACGTCGTATGGAAGCGGGTATGCTGTGTTTGTCAAGTCACCAGACCTACGCTGCCAGTAGAGGTTAACCGCTGCCCTGCCCTGTGCAAACTCTGCAGTTCCATTCGTCTGTGCCGGCTGGGACGATCAAGAGCCGGGGGTCTGAGGATGTATCAGGATGCATAAAAGCGAGCAGTGCCTACCTTGCCTTGCCGTGCCCTGCCGCAGCAGCTCGAGCTTTTGTGCAGAAAACTAAGGTATTTATCCCAGTGTCTCGGATGGAGGTGCCTGTGCCTAGCTTGCAACAGCGGCGGCTAATGCGAGTGCACACCTCGCCTGGTGATGAGAAGTGCCTTGGGGGAGATGTCTGGTCTTGTGCCGGTGATCTCAATGACAGGCTGCAGGCGTACTAGGCCATTTCCAGCGCTTCTAACGAGACGAGCGTGCAGTAGACTATGGAGTACAGCGCCTAGCAGCAGAAGTGGTGTTGATGGCTGTCGTGTTTCGTCTGTCTGCGGTGGTGTTTCTGCGTGCGGCGCTCTCCTTTTGGTACTCGCTGGCGGAATAAAGATGTACGCGCTGGAAAATTGCAAACAGCAGATGATGGAAATCCACGCTGATGGTTTGATTATGAATGAGCGATGAGGAGGATGATGATGGCGATTGAGCGGAGGATGAAGAGGGTGAAGATGAGGGCGATGAGGTGGGGTTAATTCGATGGAAAGAGGGTCGGGTTGGACCACCTGCCTGCTGCTACTGGCTGGTTCTGACTTCCAGCATAGCGAATAATAAGGTTGGCGGGCAGCGACTGTCTCAGCGAGCTCTGATGCCCCGCCATTGAGCCCGCCCGCTAACGATAACACCTAGAAGAGCTATCAAGCCTGTAAGAAGCGCTGTAGTATCATGCTGTCTGCAAGACGACTGGAGGTTTTACTTCATGTTCGTATACCTGTATCAATAGAATCAGATGCATTCGCTCATATTGCATGAACTGTTTTATGCATCTCAATCACACCCGGCCTCTTTTGCCCTGTGCTCTGTCCACGAGGCACTGCTAGCTCTTTTCTGCCTGCTCTGAGGGCTGCTTGCCGGACCCCGTTGCTCATCCTGATCTGGCCGATCGGGACGAGCTTTTGGAGAAGAGGAGGCGTGGACAGTTCCTATTTAGAGCCCCTGCTCCCGCCTAGCACCTTTATCGCCTGAAATGGTGGGCAGTTTCTTTATAAGAGATTTATGAGGAAGGCGGAGGCTCAAGGCAAAGGGTCCTTGCAGCAGATGCCTATCACGAGGGTTCACTATGAGGACTTTGAATAGTGGAAGATTTGCCAAGCCGAGCTTTGAATCAAGCCGACACATAGCAGAAGCAAGGTTTTCATCATATCTCAGCTACCAGAAGCTGAGAAAATTGACACTGATACTGAGCAATATACAGGGGTCAGAATGGCTTGACTGTGGATCGCCGCTACATAAAAGCTCCATGTATGAGACAAGATACGGAAATATCATGACCAGGGGGTGCCGCTTTTGGGAGGAGGCCAAGCATAATTACGTCGAGAACCGCTTCCATGACACCTTTTATCTGCCAACAAAGTACTTGGCACACCAACTCAGTGGTTGTGGTCATCCGTCCCTTTGCTGGGTGCTGGTATGCAGCAACATTTGGGACGAGGCTCGCTTAGGCTGTCCGCCCCGATTTCTAATAATATTCGAGATCGGTGGTTCTGTCTATCTCTATCAAACGCTTGAACACTCATGCCGATTAGAGCTGGCGGCTAGTAGCAAAGAGTAGATTGCGGCAGACCCAGCTTTGCCTCGATATCACATGCCGCAGAACCTAGGTCATGCAATCGAATGCTCACCTACCCACCTATATCACCAGCTCATGTATGTTTTTGCGGAACGTTTTCGGTTTCGAATTAGATAGTTAGTTGAGAAACCTCGTAGTTTATTTGTTGAATCGGTCATAGAATTCTAGTCGTGGAGAGGAAATATATATATATTCATGACTTGTCTTTGTGATATTCCAATACTTTATGCTGCGAGGCCATATAACTTCGAAGATAGTCTATTACATCTATTACTCGCACACCAAGCTTGACAATGACATACTTATTAGGTACATTTAGTAGAGCATCATAAACGTACAACTTATAGAAGTACACTTCAATTACCACGATGGCTTCGAGTCAGTATTAAAGTCCTCCATACCTATTTTCTCCTACCCTACATAAGCGGCTTTTCATTTTCCTATACATCTATACTGGGGAGTCTCGATATCTTTAGACATAGGTCAAAGACTTTTATTCTGAATAAATTAGTGCCGCAGTGATCTCGGCGAGTAGCTCAACAAATCACGTTCTTCGTGAGATGCTACGATGCAATTCGGCTTTTGCCCTTTTTGTATGCTGTTTCCATGACATTATGAGTTTAGTACCGACTTGGAAGCCTTGGCGACTAGAAGTTGGTATATCAAGAGGAGAATCAGGATAAATTTCAACAAGTACATCATCAAGAGCAACACATCATCACCTCTTCAATAATTTCCTCATTCACTCTATCAGATTATATACATCTAGCTAGAAGCTGCAAGCGCCATTGCAGCCATACCCCGCCAACCAACCCGCCTGGACGCATGCCATCAACTGCTTATGTCACTGCTGCTAGCACTATCGATAGCACTATCTCATGTGACCCACTATCCTTATCAGTCAACTTTTTTTTCTTCTATGGGACCGCAAGCTATCTACGAGAAGTGTCTGCCGATTGCCTCCAATTGCAATTGACCTGGGACAGACAGGCGCTTCGTTAATTTCTGAAACGCTCGAGAAGAAGCTGCCTGTCTCGATGCATTAACTCCCAGGCATTCTAACTAATAATCATTTCCCAATTCGAAACTCACCTGCGCAAGAATCGCGATTCGTCTTTACTGCAATTCCCCATTCAACATCAGACATCATGGCACCATCAGCCACCAGCACAGAATGGGACCACCAGTTCCATACTCTGCGTCGCCAGGATCTGTTTCGCAATCCTCCCACCGATCATTCCGCCTATCCTGCTCTCCAATTAGCAGTCAATCCTCACATTGAGTCATTCAACGCCATCTTCCGCGGCGATGGAAAGCCCGGCCTTCTTGCGCATGGCCTGGCGGATATTGGGACAAAAGTTTTTCTCGACGGCAACGACCGCGCCGATCCAGAAGGCAGAAACCGCCTGAACATCAGAATCAAGGAGGTGACCCTGCAGAAGCCGCAGGTGCCGCCATCCAACAAGCTAGCCTTGAACAGAGAAATTTTCCCTGCTGAATGCCGAGAGAGACATGCTACCTACAGAGGAAAGCTCTCCGCCACCTTTGAGTACAACATCAATGGAGGCGACACCATCGAATTTACCCGAGAGCTTGGTCAGGTTCCTATTATGATCAAGGTAGGAAGCTCCCCTTTACACTTTCATGATAAGCTATGAAGCTTTGCTTACAAAGCCAAACAGTCAAACCGATGTCATCTCGAGAACAATTCGCCAGACTTGCTGGTCCGACGAAAAGAAGAATCCGAAGAGCTTGGTGGATACTTCATTGTCAACGGTAATGAAAAGATTATCCGTTTGTTGCAAGTGAATAAGCGAAACTTCCCCATGGCTATCAACCGCCCGAGTTTCACGAACCGAGGTGCCGGATACACCACGTACGGTATCATTCTTCGATCAGTCAGGCCCGATGAAACTTCCCAGACAAATGTTCTGCACTATTTGAAAGATGGAAATGTGACCTTCAGATTCTCATGGCGCAAGAACGAATATCTGATTCCCGTCATCATGATATTGAAAGCTTTGGTGGAGACCAATGACAGAGAAATCTTTGAGGGTCTTATTGGACCCATGGGCTCTAAAGCGGCCAAGAACACTTTCCTCACAGACAGAGTGGAGCTTCTGCTGAGAACATACAAAGCCTACCGTCTCTACAGCAAATCAGAGACCCGCGCCTACTTGGGTCAAAAGTTCAGAATTGTCTTGGGAGTGCCGGAAACAATGTCAGATTACGAGGTGGGAACCGAGTTCCTGCGCAGGATTGTCTGTGTCCACCTGGGCAATGTCGATGTCACAGAGAAGCAAGATCTCGACAAGTTTCAAATGGTTTTGTTCATGATCCGAAAACTCTACGCTTTGGCTGCAGGCGAATGCGCCGTCGACAACCCCGATGCTATCCAGAACCAGGAAATACTGCTCGGTGGATTTCTCTACGGACAGATTTTGAAGGAGAGGCTTGACGACTTTCTCGGAACAAGCGTTCGTGGCGCTATTCGAGACTATCTGAGAAGGCATCCGGCTGTGAACTTCACCTCTGAAGAGTTCAAAAAGGAATTCCCCGGTGGGATCTTCAGAAAATCAAATGAAAACATCGCCAATGGCCTCGAGTACTTCCTGTCCACTGGTAATCTGGTCAGTCCCTCCGGCCTGGATTTACAACAAACGGCTGGTTTCACTGTAGTGGCAGAAAAGCTCAACTTTTTGCGTTTCATCAGTCACTTCAGAATGGTTCACCGTGGTGCCTTCTTTGCCCAGCTGAAAACAACTGCCGTGCGCAAGCTGCTGCCGGAATCTTGGGGCTTCATGTGCCCTGTCCACACGCCGGATGGTTCTCCTTGTGGTTTGCTGAACCACATGACACACAAGTGTAAAGTCATGACTGACCATCTCGACGTGTCCAATGTTCCTGCGCTTGTGGCCGAGCTGGGTGCTGTGGAAACATCATCTGCTTCCACTGACGAGAGTGTCGTTATCATGATGGATGGCAAGGTCATTGGATGGTCCACCCCGAAGGAGTCACTTCGAATCGCAGACTGCTTGAGATACTGGAAAGTCGAGGGCACACACAGAGTGCCCCTGCAGCTCGAGATTGGCTACGTCCCCCCTTCAAACGGAGGTTCATACCCCGGTCTTTACCTATCATCCACACCATCCAGAATGGTGCGACCCGTCAAATACCTGCCTCTGCAGAAAGAAGACTTTGTGGGCCCCCACGAACAGCCCTACATGTCGATCGCCGTCGTTCCGCAGGAGATTGAGTCTGGAGTATCGACACACGTTGAATATGACCCGACCAATATGCTTTCCATTCTTGCCAACATGACCCCGTTCTCTGACTTTAACCAATCCCCGCGAAACATGTACCAGTGTCAGATGGGTAAGCAAACTATGGGAACGCCTGGTACGGCCATTCGCCACCGAACAGACAACAAGTCATATAGGATACAGACAGGCCAGACGCCTATTGTCCGTGCACCTCTGCACAACACCTATGGCTTTGATAATTTCCCCAACGGTATGAACGCCGTTGTAGCAGTCATCTCCTACACCGGTTACGACATGGACGATGCTATGATCATCAACAAATCTGCTCACGAGAGAGGCTTTGGCCATGGTACAGTGTACAAGACCAAGAAAATAACGCTCAAGGATGACTCGAGAACGAGAGCCGCCAAGAGCGTTGTCAAGATGTTTGGCTTTGCACCTCACAGCTACGTTAGCGCTGCATATCAAGGCATGCTGGATGACGACGGTCTGCCTCATGTCGGCCGCATGGTGAAGGAAGATGATGTTCTGTGCGCATACCACACCGTCACGCCGGATTACAACGGAAACCTGGTCAACCTTGACGGAATTACGCACTATGAGAAATACAAGGACTCTGAAGTGGGATTCATCGAGGAAGTACGACTAATCGGTGCCGAGTCTGGCTCCGAGCCCCTGCAGACTATTTCCATCAAGATCCGAATCCCTCGATCTCCCATCATTGGTGACAAGTTCTCGTCCAGACACGGACAGAAGGGTGTCTTGTCGCAGAAATGGCCGGCCACAGACATGCCCTTTTCCGAAACGGGCATCCAGCCTGATGTCATCATCAACCCTCACGCTTTCCCATCCCGAATGACAATTGGTATGTTCGTGGAGTCGCTCGCCGGAAAAGCTGGTGCTTTGCATGGGCTGGCGCAAGATTCTACTCCATTCAGATTTGACGAAGAGAACACGGCGGCAGACTACTTTGGACACCAGCTGATGAAGGCCGGTTTCAACTATCATGGAAACGAGCCAATGTACTCTGGTATCACTGGAGAGGAATTAGGCGCCGACATTTACATTGGTGTAGTCTACTACCAGCGTCTGCGTCACATGGTCAACGACAAGTACCAGGTCCGAACCACCGGCCCAGTCGTGCCCACGACAGGCCAGCCCATCAAGGGCAGAAAGAGAGGTGGTGGTATCCGTGTGGGAGAGATGGAGCGTGACGCCTTGTTGGCTCACGGCACAGCTTTCTTACTGCAAGACAGACTGCTGAATTGCTCAGATTACACCAAGTCGTGGATCTGCCGTCGCTGTGGATCCTTCTTGTCTGTGCAACCAACTGTCTCTCAATTTGCGCCGGGAAAGAAGAAGGCCCCAAGCATGGTCCGTTGCCGAAACTGTGCCGTCAAGTTGGACGACAGCGAGGGCATCGACCTCACGGAAATCCAGGGCGAGATTTGGGAAGATGGCCAGGGCAACTGCTGGGTTGGCGGCGATCAAACAACGCAGGTCGTGGTCCCCGGCGCGCTCAAGTTCTTGGATGTCGAGCTGGCGGCCATGGGCGTCAAGTTGAAATACAGGATAGACAAGTCCGATGAGCCTCGTAGGGGGCCGATGAAGCCGCTAAAGCAGATTTCCATTGGGGCCTAGTTGGGATGTTTTGAGACAAAAGGAAATGAGATTTGGATGAGACACAAAATGGGGGTTGGTTGTATATAGTAATTTGTTGGTGTTGACTGCATTAGTCAGATCCTTAGATGCATATTTGAGCAATTTCGTAAGAGTATATTGGGTACCTTGCCTCGATCCTAATCTTTCTGCAGTACTTTCTCCATTGTGACGAGTTCTCGGCCGCTCACCGGGGCACAAAGTCTCAAAGCTGCTGATATCAGAATGCAGCACGCATCTTGTGTTACGAAGCACAAAGACGCTCAGTCGAGATGTCGGCCTGCCGCTTGCAACGCTGGGACGGATGAAGCGGCAGCGCATACGCAGACATTATTAATGATTTCGATAAAAGGGCGCGTGTGACCAAGATATAAAAAGAGATGAGCCTCTCCCGTGCGTGCCGCTTCTAAAAACCTTGACCCTGAAACTTGGCACAGAACCAACTTCGTGATCCAGTTCCAGATTCAGATTCAGAAACCCATACTGCCCGTTTCAGATCAGATCCCGTCTCCTTCTCTCTTGTTGGGGCCAAGACATGGCTGAGCCACTCGCTAGAGATAAAATCGCCTCATGATCAACTCCGACTTGACCACAAGAGCTGAGAAAGAAAAGAGCAACGGCCAGGGATATTCCAGGCTTGAAGCTGCTACAAGCAATAGTAATTCAATTCACAGAAACACGTGGTTCCGATTCCGTTAAAAACTCTCTTACACGCAGCGGAAATTCGGGTATCTTTAAGTGAAGTGGTACCTTGGCATTTGGTAGCTGCGTTTGGGGACCGCCTTCCTTCTGTTTGTGCCAGCTGCTGACCAACGCTTTTTTGCGACCCTCTCCATTTCTTCCTATTATTTATTTCTCACTTCTTGATTCTTTCCCTTCATTCCGTTCACTTTGTTCATGCTAATGTTCGAGAGATCAGTGCTGTGCATTTTGTCGCGCCCTTGGGCTGATGCTTCCGTCTGTCTTCTCTCTTTCTCTCTTTTAATCTTGGCGCCAATTTGCACGTTCTTCATTCTTGCCGCTCGTTACTTTTGGCAAAAGCCCGCATACATTTTTTTTTTTCTATACCATTGATTTTCTCTTAATCTACGAGACAAGATCTTTGAACGATTAGTGTGCTCGGGGCAGTGTGTGCGCTGAGACTCAAAGCTGGGAGATCGCTCATTATAACCAAGGCTGCAAGTAGAGACGCCGACGCAAACCATGCGCCTCTTTCTGCTACTTGCTTGGGCTCTGTATTCCATTATATCTGGAGTTTCCGGCAAAGATTATGACTTCGGTGTTGATTTGGTGTCTCTCACCCGACGACAAGACACCAATGCGCCCATCGTCGTCAGTCGCTTGCCGCTGGCTGCCAATGGGAGTATACCCCTGAGACTTGAGATCCGTGATGTTCAGGCAGATAAATACAAGTGGGATCTGTACGTGCTGGCGCTGAGTATGTTTCAGTCGGTCAGTCAGGACGATCCCTTGTCGTATTACCAAGTAGCCGGTGAGTGGGACTCTGAGCCGACTTGGCTCTAGATACTAGGTTCTGATGAATCTCTCGATCTAGGGATACACGGCGTGCCTTTTGTCACATGGAACGGCGTTGAACCAGTAGTGGGCGCGAGCATGTCAGGCTACTGTCCGCATAGTTCTGTGCTGTTCCCAACATGGCACCGGCCATATCTAGCCCTGTACGAGGTCAGCTCTCTTCATGTTCCGATCGTCGATGTCGCCGCGGTTTGCATGGTATTTTGAGACGAGATACTAACATATCGCAGCAAGAGTTGCATAAACTTGCCGACGCCATTGCTCGCATGTTCAGCAACGCGACGGAACGTCTGCTCTACCAGCAAGCTGCTTCTGAATTTCGGATACCGTACTGGGACTGGGCATCCCCTGCACCAGCTGGCCAAAGCCACTTTCCTGAGGTATTTTGGAATTCCACATTGACTCAATACGGCCCCAATGGCGTTCAAGTCATTCGCAATCCATTGTATTCATATTCATTTCACCCTCTTGATGAGGACGCTTTCATCTGGCCGCCGGTAAGTATGGATAGATATATGCTGTCAGTAGCTTCTCATTCACTGACCATTGGCAGCTGAAAAGCTGGAATGAGACAAAGAGGGCTCCAAACACACAGATCAGTGAAACAGAGCCCCCTTCAATGAATGACCAAGTGAATTCGGCTTTGCTCGCAAGACTGCCCGAGATTCAGCAGCGGCTTTACATACTGTTCTCGAGTTATCACGAGTTCGATTCATTTAGCAACAAAAACTATGCTATATCCCAAAATCTTAGTCATCTGGACTCAATCGAGGCCGTCCACGATATCATTCACATCTATGGCGGATCTAGAGGTCATATGACCTACGTTCCTCTGTCCTCTTTCGATCCTCTTTTCTTTTTACATCATGTAATGACGGACAGGTTGATATCAATGTGGCAGCTTCTCAATCCTACGGCATGGATGACACCTCAAATCTCAGGAGAGACGACTTATACCGCGCTGAAAGGGACAATGCAAAACTCTAGCACCCCACTTACTCCCTTCATGTCTTCAGCCAGTGGCACGTTCTGGGACTCGGACATGTCTCGAACGACTGAAGTGTTTGGTTATGCATATGGAGATACTTCAGCTCTGTATGGCGATACTAAGATCCCGCGAGACAAGCTGATCAGGAAGATCAACAACTGGCTTGGGAAAAACAGCCCAGCCATGATTCGGTTCAAGAGTCAATCAGAGCGGAGGCCCAGCGGCATATGGAAAGGCAACTCAGGCTCCAAAAGCTTCCAACCAAGCTCCAAGGTTGACATGAAAGATGCGGCTGCGCCAGAGAGGCATTATACGGAGTGGATTGCAAATGTCCATGTGAATCATGGCGCTCTGGACGGATCATTCACCGTCTATTTCTTTGTTGGAGGGCCACCAGACGATATCCTTACCTGGAGCGTCGCGTCAAATCTCATAGGGTCAGTTGGCATCTTTACGATGAACGGGATGGGCAGCTCTCAGTCCAAGATGTCTGGAACAGCGCCCTTGACCATGGCATTGATGAAGCAAGTCGACCAAAGAGCTATACGAGATCTTGAGCCGGACTCGGTGGTGCCATTTCTACAAGACACTCTACACTTTCGTGTGGTGGATATTGATAACAAGGAAGTCGACCCGGCCCTGGTGACTGGGCTCTACGTCGCAATCAGCAGCACCAGGGTCAGGTTACCTGAGAGCGATTCTGAATTTCCGGCATGGGGCCAGCCAACACTGAAGTTGACAATATGGGAGTAGCCGATGGGAATGAGTAAGCTTATACATTACCAAGTACAGAAAGTATGGGGATATCATAAAGGGATCATGGATTGATTGATTTGTTTTCGGGTAATGTCATGGGGGATTCTGGGGGTCCGGCGACGCTGACTTGTTTTTTTCATGTTTATACCATCAACTACTGTACCTAATGTCTTTTCAACTCATCTAAGCTCACAATTAATTAGCTTGCAATAGCATGTGATGCTGTCTCTACTACAGTGTACAGCTCCTCAAATGACTCTAAGAGATCAGTCATCTCTTGGCAGGGATTTGTGTTTGCCACAGCGTCTTCATCGAACCGAATCCTCCTGAGACTCACGGTGGCGAGGTGGTCTGCCGGCCGGGGACCTATGCGGGGTGCTGATCAGGAGGGTCCCGGCGAAAAGGAGCGGGTCATTCACACGGACGGACGGAGTATGTACGCATGGCCAAAGTGGAAACGATGATATTTTTGGGATGTAGGCGTGAGATGAGCAATTGCTGGGTTGAGGTAGAAAGAGACAGGACGTATGTCTATAAATTTTGTACGGAATACTTTTGTATTCAAAATTGGAAGCCTAAAAGGATGTGGACCGGAATGTGTTCGGCAGCTTATTTTTGTTTTTCCTTGAGAATATGGGCGAGTCAGTCATCATGGAGCTAGTGCGATGGAATGTTTGATGTTTTTTTGATGGAAGGATGACGGATGACGGATGAGGCAGAGATTTGCGTGGTGCTTTGGGGGTGTGTGGGAAGGGTCTTTTTGAGTTTTTTGCTTTTCGAGTCAGACTTGTGAGTGAGTGGATTCGAGACTTGAGGTTTGAGACAGTTTTGTCTTTGCCTATTTTGAGAATTTGATACTTGTATTGAAGGGATGTGTGAAGCAGAGAAAGAAAAGGTGGCTGGGTGGTGGTGCATCACTTGGCAATTTGGGTATCGCTTGTGAGTTGAAGAGGGTGTAAGTCGTACTGTATGTATACCTGCATTCATGCTGCCCGAGGTATTTTTACTGTTTTTTGCTGCTTTTTTGGACGAGCGAATTGCACGCATTGTTCTAAATAAGCGTCGAATATGATAGGGCGCCATGCATATGGACAGCCATTACAGGCGTGATTTTTGTGGCGTGTTGCAATATGCACGATGCACGATGCACGAATGCATGCGAGAGGCACTTTTGCGATTCGTTCTATTGTAACTAATTCACCTGCATATGAGCTATTATTTGGAGAAAGGGCATGGGGCCGCCAAGTTTCTAGACTCTTGGCTTTATTGAGGCTGCTTGAATTGCTGCTGCCAAGTGACAAGCTGCAGTTATTAGTGGTGTACTGTGCTGTGCTGTGCTGTGCTGCCAGCTAAAGAAGCATACAGGTAAGCAGCAAGTGACATGGTGCGGATTACTCCGTATTCCGAACAGGAAATAGCAAGGGGACAAGTTCCAAGACGGAGGGGCGGATGAATTGGGCTCACGGACGTCCGAAAGAGTGCGCAAAGGGCGAGACGGCATGATACGCTGAGGCCTTTTGGGCAGTGGTGATGGATGGCCAAGAATAGTAAGTGAGCGGTAAAGTGACCGATGGATAGGGCACTCCGCGGTGTTTCGGAGCTTTCCATCGAACAGACTCACACGTCCACGGACTCTCCGTATTATCTACTGTCAGCCCATTGCCCTGGATTCAGAAGAGCCAATATTGGGCAGGTCCCTTTTGGAGCTGAATAGCTTTGCTGAGACTGATGCACAAGTTACTGTAAGTAGACAGAGCGAGCAACACACCGACACTTGCGGTGGGCGAGAGCGACGGGGACATGGAGTGGGATGCGACGCTCCGGACGATGCCCGTTTGCTACAGATGTTGATGATGATGATGATGATTTTTGTTTATTGATACAAGTATATGCTATTTTTAAAAATGTTTCAGAGATGCCATGTACTCGTTGTATGAAGCTCAATGTCGTTGACGGGGGGGTTACTGGAGTAATGTCTAAGCTAAAGAAGAGTGAGCTCGATGCAACGATGTGGTCGGACCAGAGCTTCGGGATGTGGCGGCTATAACTGGTTGGACAAAGGGTATCGTTACAAATGAAGCTGAAGCTGAGCTGAGTAGCAGTATCACACTATTGCTGGGGGCGTTGTATCACATACACATACCTAGCCGGGCCTCTTCCGAAAAGGGGCCCCGGGCCGAGCCCTATTGCTACCTTTTTTCGTCATGCACGTTTGGGCCATTGTTGCACGGCAGGATTGACTACGGGTTGTTGGTCGGGACGCATCGATCAGAATCGATCGAATCTGTTTGTTGGGCGCTGGCGTGGCGAGAGCCAACAGCGAGACAAGAATAAATTAACCTGTGCTACCTTGTTAAGACTACTTGGACAGGACTTCCGAACCCCATATCCTGTAGACTAGGGATATCCCATCAGGCTTCGGCGTGTTGTACCGTGATGGTTTAGTGCGATGACTCTCCCTGCGGACTTTATTAATAAGGAAATAAATCGGTAGATAAATCCCCCAGCAGCTGTGTTCCAGGGGTATCTCCAATATCCATGCATGGCGTGTTGGCCTGCCATGGCGGCAATCCTCTCCTCTCCACGTTCTTTACTTCTTCTTCTTTTTTTCTCTATGAGATTAATCCCCTACGCAATGTGACATCGGGCATCAGCATCGACACGCGGACTACCCACTATAAAAATGGTATAAGCATTTCCAGAGTGGATTCAGAACACGCTGATCCCTTTTCCCACTCATCATCTTGAGCACCAAGGGCCCCCAAGCCAAAGCCAAGCACGATCTTAATTTTCTTTTACCAAGCGTATTGCTCCATAATTCTTTACACCTGAACCATTTTTGCGTCTTCCCTCGTCTCCCAGCTAGCCTTTTCGCCTATTCCCTTTTCTTCCCTTGCCTCCTTGTTTAGTGGATTAGAAAGCAGCTTAGCTTTTTCAGCCATCTGAAGCTACGGATGCTTTTGTATGGGGGTCCGTCCGTGTCTCCTCCCATTGCAGGGACCAGGAACAGAGAGGGACGGGGCCGATTTCGTGAAACTTTGTGCCGAGGTCCCGCCTCTTCTGTTGGAGAGAAGAGAAGATGCCCACATACTACTGTACACGTATCCGCTGTGGTTGGTGTTTTTAGGTGCTGACGTCTTGCAGCGGAGATTGAAGACCGGCATTTTTTACTGCTCGGCGCCGAGGTGGAATAGAGTGTACCACCTACTGCCGGTGCTATTCGTAGACTGTATTAGTCAAACAGAAAGTAAAAAAGAGCGGAGCTTCCAATGGAAGCAGCATCGAACACACAGAACATGAAGCTGAGCTGGAAAACAGAACAAAGCTCAGGGGTATGACAAAAGAGGCCAGTGGTGGATGCCTGGCGGATCCGGACGGGAGCATGGATGGGGGCCACCAGTGGAAAGTCCATGGAGTCTACTCTGTGTTTCATCTCTTTTCTTGTCTCTCTCTGTGTTTTTGCTCGTTTCTCTTGCTCGCTCGCTTCTTTTGTGACTAGCACTTTGCAGTTCCGGATCTTCCATCCGCGATGTTGCTTGGTAATCCATCATGATAAGGAAGTGCTAGCATCCTTGCTGGACTGCGAGCTGGTTTACTTGTATACCAGTGACGCAGGCAAGAGATGCAGGAGCACGGAGCTGATATCCCTTTGGATGCGGACCATTTGACTGCTTGGCCTTGTCTTCTGCGTAGGGAGTGGTTTGTTATTTGGTCTTTAGCTCCCTTTTGTGCTACTGTACACACTTGCTTTGTTGGTACCTGCTTGCGTTTTACGAAGCTGACAAGTAATCCCGTAAGAGGTCTTCTTTGACTCATCCTAGTACTGTGGTATGAATACACCGTCATTGTACTTTAAACAGCTCTTCACCCGTCTACTGTATCGTCTATCCGCATCCTCTCGCTCGTACTGTAGTGCCGCTGAATTGGTCATCTGCCACAACGCCGAACCCCTGTTCCTTGCCCAAGTGGAATAAGAGCACGCTACAAGCTAATAGTCTAGTACCTGAGACCGGTGGGAACCTTGATTGGCTTTATCTTGGTGGCTACAGCTGGGTGCCACAGCCACAAGCTTGAGTCTCTCTCCCTCCCTTTGGACTTACTTGTCATGTCACGCTAACAGCTACGCAATAATTAATCGCATATTCTTGGGTATACATGCATGAAATAGGGTTATCTGGCCTTTTGATTCAGGTATCTGGATAAAGGGCCTGCCTGGCTGATTTTGATTACTACAGCCGTAGTAGCGCCTCACTTGCCCTTCAGCCCCGGTGGACACCCTCTCGGCGATGCCATGCGGCTGCCCATTGATTCGCTTCGTTTCTGATGTTAGTCCCATGGATACTCTTTTCCGCGTTCAGTTTAGCAGCGGCGATGCGTATGAATCCATGCCCACCTGATAGCAGTAGTATAGTGCCAGCTTTCATGCTCTTGTATTTAGCCTTCTTCCTCTAAAACTTGGCAACTTTGGCCTCCAAGACACGGCTCAGCTAGAGGAACGCTAAACAAAGGCGCCGTTACTAGTGGGTCTCTATTTGGGTCTCTTTTTCTTAGCCTCCAGTAGTTATCCATTCCCTTTAACGCACGGCAATGTGGGTGTGGCGCGGCCCTTGCCCAGGGCGTGTTGTGTGTTCCTTTGTGTGGTTTCTCTTAGCTTTTTGGAAGCCCTCCATACCAAAGCCGAACCCTGACAAATGCTCAAAGAGGTCAAGGCAACGGGATACGGGAAATAAAAGGCGTCCGTGGGTTAAAAGGGCCTTTGCTTGGCAAGTCTTCCTTGTTTTTGTTTGTTTGGCTCGGTTACAGAGAACGAAACAAACTCGTAGAGCAAGTTTAAAAAAAAAAGTAAGCGGTGACAGGCTGGCTTCGGAGACTGCTCCGCGGGGGCTGTCGCGTTTCCAGGTGCTCAAGGCAGATCTGGAGAAAGCAGAAGGATATTGCTATCTAATCTCTTTATCGGTTTTGGCACGGGTCAGGAATGGGCACGTCCGTCGTTTTGTTAATTCTACTGCCTTATATAGCCCCAGGACAATCGTGCCACAACTGCACACCTACTACTACTCATATTCGGTATACAGGTCGTATTCTCACACACGCTGGATGGCCGCACGAAGTAACTCTGCAATTATCCCGACAAGAGCGTGCATTGCATTCCCACGTGCTGACTTGCACACTCGTACTCGTTCCAGGCAGAGTCCCTGCTGCACGTTAAATGCGTACTGTATGTATCCTGCGCCCATGCGGGTACGGCACGCTACTTTGAGATACACATGATTTGCCGGGTCGTATCTGCTGCGGTACTACTATAAGAGCTGAGAGTCTCCACCGGCGGATATACGACGTCTTACAGTACAACTAGGCATGTAGGTAGCAACAGCATAGTTTATGAGCAAGTTCCACGCTCGTCTAATAAGCTCAACTCTGCAGATCAGCACTCTCATTCTCCGCAGCAGTGCCATCTTCATGCGGCCGCTAACATGCAAACACATGCATGTAATTGAAGCTCATGCCATCCGCAAAAGTAGCTCGCGGTACCCGAGCCGTACCCCTTTAGAAGCAGGTACCAATATTCCTTCCCCAGGACCCCCTGTCGTGTCGTTTTACAGGGGGCACGCATCGCCGGTCCCTTGGAGACGGGACCCCCGTCACTTACTCAGCAGCCCATTGCATCCTCTTGTCTCTTTGGGTCTCTCCCTGGTTTCTGTCTGTCTCTGAGACTTTGTTTCTCGGTGTTTCCCTGGCTCGCCTCTCGCGCTGTTGTTTGTCATGCCTTGTTGAGCTGGACTGTGTTGTTGTCTTAGTTTCATAACTTGTCACAGCCAGTCAGAGTGTGTAAGTCACAGACAGAGTAAATACAAGGATCTCCATGAACTCGCATGTCCACATCATATTGCAATAGAGCACCCATATCCACACCCTGGCTCATACCGATATCCATAACCCATAACTCATATCCAGAACCCATAGTTTGCCCATCCTGGGAGCCTGCCCGTACCCATAGCCAACCCAGCTTCGATCGCCAAGCCAGGCCAACTTTACTTTTCCTACTGGGTCTCGCACTCTTACAGCATTCCGGTGGCCTGTGTCTCCTCCACTCTTCTCTCTCTCTCTCCTCTTGACACAGAGTTTCGCATCCCTCCTATTATTTCTCTCATGTACACACTCCCTTTCTTCTCCTCTCTTCATTCTTTTTCAAGCTTCCAGGCCGAGATTCAAGACGATCGTCGTCATCGCTGTCCCCTTCCCACACCCCCTTCTCCACCTGCCATTTGAATTCCAAACCCGGCTGCGGAGATCCTGCATATTGCATGTTACGGTACACACACATGCAAGGCTACTTTTGCGTTCTGGAACACTCTTAGAACCGAGCTGACCTTTTTGTGCTCCTCCCTCTGAGGGGAAAACTGGGGGAGGGCCGTTTTTTTTTTTGCCTCGTCCAACCCGATTGATTGGGTTTTGTGTGCTGCGTCCCAAGCCTGTGGGCGTCTCGTCTCTTTTCGGGAGCCGGGATCCTGTCCCCCCCCCTTCACGCTCACGCCGCATGCAGCTGGGGGTTTTCCAACACAGTAATTCTTTTGTCGTCCTTGACTCTTTCTTACTTTGTGTTGACTGCTAGCATTTGGGCTACCTCGGCCGTTGCTTTGTTTACAGTTTTCAATTCACTCATTCGCTTTTTACAGCTTTCTTTTTTCTCTTTTTCAAATCATTTATACTACTACTTGCCTCTATCCATTCTTAATCCACCTCAGCTGCACCCCATCTGCAATCTCGCTCCCTTTGCTTCCTCGAGCTAATAACCCCCTTAGCCTCACTCTCAGCTTTTCATCCTCATGCCTTGAACAGCATACCACATACCTACATCATCACCAGCTTTTCACATGTACCACCACTTATCCGAACCCCATCAACGAATGAAACTACACGCACGCCACGTGCACTGTACTCCATCTTTAAGACCAAAGACAAGCTAAGGAAAAGAAGAAGACAAAAAAAACCACCACTCGGACATCCAAAGCCCTATTGCCGCGCCGAGATCGAGTCCGGCGTCGTCAAAGCCTCCACTTGGCTCCCGAGGCCTCTCTCCTTTGGCACTAGTTTTCCCTTTCCTTTTCCTTAATGATAAAGCTTTTGGGCTTTGAGTAGCGCCGCGGAATTCCATAAGTATACAACTCCGTGTGTGTGAATTGTTCACCCAGAGTCCTTGCTCTTTTTTTTCTTCGATTACCCACCCCCCTCCCCTTCCGCTCATTTTCATCCGACTCACACACCACTCATTCGTTCTATGCCTTCAAGAGACACTGGCTCTCTTTTTCTTTCTCTCGCTTTCTTTCATTCCTAGATATAGGGCTTTTTCTTTGTCCCTAGAACTTATCCATATTTTCCATCTACAACTATCAACGCCATTCTACAACACTCTTTCAACTCACTCAATTACCCCCTTCAGTTCTCAACTATCTATCCCTTGTTCAAATAGCTGGTCTCTACTTTTCACTCACGCCTGCAAGCCAGGTAACCCTAAACTCACCTTACTTTTCCATCCTTGCTCTGATGTAACCCAACCTCAACCCATCACCACCATTTTAAGAAACACAACCATCACCATGGCTCACAACACCGCCATCGGTCCACAAACGCCACCTCTACGGCCTATCCTCTTTGCCGACACCAAATCTAAGCCTCAGCTCCGCATAGTTGATACCTCTCTCAGCCCGGATGAGATTCACTACCTTGACGACGACGACTTCGGCAACCAGCCATGCTCACCCCAGTCGCCCGTATCATCATCCCATTGGGAAGACGCCACCTCAACTACATCCGCCAGCATCCCGTCCACCCCCACAACTCAGATCAGCATCCACGAACCGCTACTCTCTCACGATCTCTCCAGCAAATCATCTGAAGCCTTATTATCCGAGCCCATCGTCAAAGAGATCAAGATCCCTCCCGAGTCTTTTGGGGGACCTATCGCTCACTTATCGCCACAATGGGACCTCCGCGGCGACATCTACACCTTTTCCTTCTGGACCTCACCCAAAGCCGCCAGCACTCTTCCTGAACACGCCTACTCCCCCCTCGAGGGAGTCACCTCTTTTGCCGATGAGTCTTACAGCCGTCCGGTTGGCGGCTTGAGCATGATCCAGATCCTGAGCTATAGGGACTCACCGATAGGACCGTATGATGAGATGCTGGTTGCGCCGGGCAGCTTTGACTGGGAGAGAACAGAGGCAGATGGCAAGAAGACGAGGGGGTGCAACCCGAAGATTACGAGGATTTACGTGTCAACGCCAAACAGCTGCTTCAACGGGAGGACGAGTGAGTACATCCTTTTTATATCTTTATTCATATATACATGTATATGGCTATACATATATATGGTTATATCTACATCAAGCTTCAAATCAAAGAAACAAGACTAATACGCTCTCCAGACTGGAACGTCCCCAAACATCTCGCCAAATTCGTCTGGGACCACCACCCCGACGGCTCCACCACCATCAAAATCTACCCCCACGACGATCCCTCCAACCCCGACGAATCTCAGCCCAGCGCCAGGCCCTTCTTCCAAACCACCTTCAAGCCAATGTCCCTCGTCCCGCGCTTCCCCTTCGCCACCAGCTGGGCCGACCGCCTCGGCTTCAACACCACCCTCGTCATGCCCCCTTTGCCCTCCGGCAACGGCACCTACGGCGAGCTGCCCAGCACCAACCGCTGGATCAAGCTCGAGACGAAGCAGTACTGCAGCCGCAGCACGGCCGGGTGGTACGACGTCCAGCAGCCCGACGAGGGCGCTGCCTGTGGCGGGCACGAGAATTTCCTGCCGTGGCTAGGGAGGTGGCAGGTCGGGGTCAAGATGGAGGATGCGTTCTTGTCGTTTGATGTTCCGCAGGAGACGTGGGATAAGGGGGATGTACTAAGCGATGCGACATCTGATGACGATAAGAAAGAAGACGACGAAAATGACTACGAACAGAGAAAAGAAGAAGAATTACGCAGCAGGCCGGAGCCAGAGAAATGGAATACGACCTTCTTGCACGACTATTTCACATGATATACTCTGATATTCGCCCTCTTATTCGAACGCATCATACGCACGACATCTCTCTTCATCACCCATCCATACAACGCTAAAGGCAAAAGACAGCATGGGACACGAAAAAAGCGGTATTTCATCAAACGTGGGCATGTCAAGGACGGAAGGTTTCATCATCTAAAAAACAAACACGTACACGACGGCGTTTTTTTCCAAATATGGAAAGGAGGTTAGGATATATCGAGCACAAAAAGGGGGGGTCTTTCACGGTCGTTTTAATGGGATCACAACACTTACAGCTTACAACTCACACACATTCACACTCATGCTTTACATGCGTACAACCACGCTTCCTTCTCTTTTCCTTTGTCACTGCCCTCTTCCGTTTTCTGTTGTTGATTCGCAACTTTCTTCTTGTCAATTTACACGCATACGCTCAGAGCATCTTTCTCTTTACAAGCTACAAAGTACATTTACACACTACCGGCACAAGCACACCACAGTACATTAATTCCAGTCGTTTCCTTTTTTTGCGCCCCCCTTTCTTACACAGCGACGAGTTGATTGATTGATCAAACATGGTTTTTTTCTTCTCTTAATACTATATATACACTATACATAGAACGATAGAGCTTTCGTTATGCATGTGTAAGGCCATGCCATGAGTGTGTTCATGGTGTACTCCAACTACATGCACCTATATCAATGCAGCTCTCAGATTGCAAAATCTTCACCTACATGTACTATCAACGTCAAACAAATTAAATGTTTACAACTCAAAAACTTCATAACAAGAGCGTAGTAATCATATTGTGCTATCGTCAAAAATCTATCTAGCATGTTTAAATCTCAATGTCATCGTCCTTCGTCACGACCCCCTGTTTAAAATCTTCCAAACGAATAACAAGAGAAGAGAAAAAAAAATAACAAAGACCAAGGTCCATCAAAACCCCCTGCGCCATTGCAATGAATTCGCCAATCCCATCAGAGCTCTCATAAACAACCGTCCTGTCCTTGCTGTCTCTGCCTTGTGTAGCTGTGCCATTCCCTCATTTAGCCATAGTAGTACCGTCTGCTAACATATGCGCGCAAACATACACAACACGGCCCCCTAACTTCCCCTCTACAGTTAGAAACCGTCTATAGTCTTGCCGTTCAGTCCAAGACCAACTTGACATGCCCATGTACCTCCTCTTTCAACTCGCTAATGTTTAGTCCACTGTTTGCAAGTTTGAGATCGTTAAAGGCCATCTCATACCCCTCGACTCGCTTCCAACAGCCCTCCTCGTCTTCTAATGCGGTGTATGGAAGATCCGCCAGGAATTGCAAGACTATTCCGCCTTCTCTTGGCTCAATCAGCCACGGCCAATCTTTGATAAGAGGTTGTTTCCAACAGGTGCTTTGCAAGATATCGTTGTCCTGATCGAGGCATCGAGAAAGAGCACGCCATACCAATCAAGATCCAAAACACGGCTTGCTCATGTTACCGAGCCCGTCGCAAAGATCTGTCGGCCATCGCGATGCTCTCTCCCGCTTTAATTTCTATTTTCGCGATTTTGCTGTGTCCCGCCACTACGTGCGACGGCTCCGAGGAGCTACCACTTCTCGGGCGTAAAATTCAACGAGCATCGTGGCATATGCCTCCAGCTCTTCCACTGGGATAGCGAGTCGGAAGTCGTTGAGCACCAGAAACTGGAGTTCCAGGTGGTTCAGCTCCGGCAAGGGGAGTCCACCAACCTATCAATAGTTAATATCAGAGCCAGGAGAGTAAGAAACGGGTAGGTTTGTTATGCAGTTTTCACTCACCTTTGCATATCGAGAATTGGTATAAAAGACATCCGAGAAGAATTTGCTGGAGCAAGTTACTCCAGCAATGATCAATCGGTGGATGTTGAAGCTGTCAACGACGAAGTACGCCGCTGAAGTTGGCAAGCCAAGGGAGCGCTCAGCAGCGGGTGTCGCGCCTCTGCTTGCCGAGCGGGCATATCTAGACGGCGGGTCAACCATGACTTCATCGTCGTCGCTATCGTCGTCGTCGGCAAGATCTTCGTCGCTCTCATCAGGGCTCCTCGAGGCATCGCCCATCGGGGTATCATGGGATGCGACGGACATGGAACCTCGCGGCCGCGACGCCGATGACCGTCTGCTGCCCTCGGTTCGAGACACCATGTCATTGACCTTTTCCGTCATGCGATCAAAGTAGACTAGCAGACTCAAGAATACTTCATAAGTAGTCGGACAGTACTTGTCGATGCGCGAGAGGTAGCTCAAGATGGTGATGGCAGGAACGTTTTTGCCGTGGAACGCAAGCACGGAGTGGCTAAGCGGACTCATCTGGGAACCGCCGGGGGCATCTGCGTTCTGGTTGGCCTGCTGCTGGTGGGCAACATTGCGCTGCATGGCATCGTGCTGCAGATCGTTCGTAGTCGTGATCTTGGTCAACAGAGCGGCGACCATCTCAATGACATCGCCAATGGGCATTGCGCTGATCTCATACTTGGTCTGATGCAGCGGCGGGTCGTGGAGGATGCCGGACTGGCCCCCATCGCCAGCCAAGTCGGCTTCCGCGAGCTTTTCGATGTGAGCGAGGTCCTGGATGTGGACGACATTCTGCTCGGGGACAGACGAGGCGGACGTGGACGAAACCAGGTACGAGTCGGAGCCGGCGGCCTGGCCAGATCTTAGAGGATAATCATCCGACGGGGGCGAGGGCTGTTGGTTCTGAGGCGCGGTCGGTTCGGAGGCTGTCGGGGGCTGGTGCTGCAGACCAGTTGCGGAGACGCTGTCTCCAGTCTGGGATGCCATGGACACTCGATTCTCATCGTCGGCGGCAACAGGGCCGGGAACAGCTGCTGGGGACGAGGACGGCGGCGGCGAAGGGAAACGCGACGCTCCGCCAGAGGATGCCGAGCGCGAAGTCGACTGCGCTGCCTGCGCCTGGCCCTGCTGCGCCGACTGGGCGGCGGTGCTCCTGCTGGCGCTGGGCTGGGAATCCGGTGCTGGCGCCGATGTCGATGCCGATGCTGCTGATGTCTGAGACCGCGGCACGGAGCCAGACAACCGGTGCCGGCTGGACGAGCGGTAGGGGGCGGCGGGATCGTGGGTCTGGGTTTCCTGGCGCTGCGGGATGGCGGACGAGGAGCTGGAGATCATGCTGTGGAAGCGCGTGAGGTCAGGAACAAAGTCGCCGATTACGGCTGCCATTGCATCGTATGCGAAAACAGGGGCGCGCGCGTTGGATCAGAAGCCGTGGGTGTGGTTTGGAGATGGAGATGCAGAAGCAGATGGCGATGCAGCTTCTGTCTGGGTTTGGGAGGAGGGGCGAGAATGCGCTGCGACGGGTTCGGCAGAGAGGGAAAGGCACAGAAGAAAAGAAAAGAAGTATTAAAACAGATGACCGGCAACTAAAGGCGCAGGACAAGTCATTAATAATTAGCACAAAAGAAAACAGATGCGTGTGCAGTCGTGAAGGAATTCGAACAAGACAGCTGCGACAAGCGCAGTTGGGCTGAGGAGAAGAAGAAGACGAGGAAAAAATGGAAGAGGCAACACGAGTTTGAGATCCGGGCCGCATGGGGACAAATCGGAAAGAGGCGTTGGCGGTTTAGGGGAGCTGCGCGGCGAACGAACCACTGGGCCGTAGTGAAGGCGTGCGCTGCAGGAGAGCGCTGTAGGGGTGGCCACAGTGGGTGGCAGCAGCTGTGGGGGGCTCTTGGTGGACGGGAACAGTGGGCAGTGAGGGGAAGAGAACTCAACTGGCGAATGGTTCGAGCACATGCAAGGCCGTCGACTTCAACGACAACACAGCGTGAGAAAGATGTCACTTGGCATCTGCATTTGGATCTGGGAGAGGGCTTTGTTTGTTGAGAAATGAGACGGCAATAAGAGAACTTCTCTCGCTTTCTCTTTTTTTTTCTGTCTCCTTTCTTCTCCTTTTCTCTCTCTTATCGTCTTATAACAAACAAGCAGCCCTTGCTTCCAGATCTCACACCACAGCCACATGCAAGGAACCTCGAGCGAGAAGAGCAAAGCCCCGACATCGCTCTTCTCGGTATCTCCAACGCTTTTGCGTCGTCCCAGGTCGTGCTACATCTGGCGCTGGTGATTTGACATGAGTAAGGCCGCTCAGCCCCTCAGCGCCAGCCGCTCATTCAACCTCAAGGCGATCCCCGGTGGCTCTCGACCGGGCCACTGTGGCGCCGCCGCTCAACGTCACCCACAGCCTCGGTGGCGAAGGGGAGCACACTGAGGGGTCTTTGGGTCCATTGATATTCAAGACAGAGTTGAGCCTCTCATAGCAGCGGCAAGGCAGAAAAAGAGCTGCACGCAGCGGTGCTAGGCGGAGATAGGCAGGTATGGGCAGTGGGATATGTAGGGAGCTTAAGCATGTGGTGCCTGGAGCTTCGGGACAAACACCCTGCCCTGCAGAGAGGCATCGATGGTTCACCAAAGCGGGGACCTGCAATGCGAGCAGAAGAGGAGGGGCAGAAGTAAGACATGGAGAGAAGAAAAAAGAGGGAGGGGAAGAGACGAGATGAAAACTGTTGCAGACTCACAGCCTAATGAACAGCAAAGAGAAGACGAGGCTCGCCCAATACTGTGATGTGTAGTATGATAAGACAATGGGATGATACAAGTTTGCGCGTAAATGCGTATGAATGAGGGGTTGGGCTCCAATACAGCCAGTGACGATTTTATCAGAGGCTGGAGATGGGTAAAGGCTGCAACGAAAGTAGACTTGTTTGCCTCCAAGCAAATCCGGCCACGAGCAACGGGCAATCTGCTTCACGATCGGATCGATCTCGAAGGAGGAGCAGAAGAATAAAGGGCCAGGGCCGATTTCTCGGGACAAAAACCCACGAGGCGGACCAGCCACAGAAAGCAGAGAAGAAGCCACCACCACAGCCGGGCAGGGCTATTGCCAAGCAGCAACGTGTATGTGCGTGTGTCCAAGTCTGTCAAGCGTGGGCTCGGGGTCGTTCGGGTAGGCCTGAGGCTAGCCGTGTATAGACAGAGGCTGCTATTAAGCTTTGAAGGCCTCGATATAGGTACAGACAGGCAGTGTAGAGAAGATGCCGACGTTTGCGCCTGGGCTCGAGCCACTGGGAAAAGAGGGGGGATGGGGAGACAAGGAACTGCAGCAGCGCCGGGAGAAGAGAGAATTCGATGGGAGAGGGGATAAATGGAATGCACCAATGTGTGTGCCAGCCCGTGCAGCTGTATATGTACCTTACCTCTATCTGTATGTAAGTCGCCGTGCGTACGACAAACGGGTTGGCGGTGGAGAGGCCGATGCAATGCAGCTCAATGTTGTAAAGCAGGAAGAACAGACGCTTCAGAGTAAAGATCAAGAACAAGCGCAGCCTTGACTTGTCGGTGGTGAGAAAACCCAGAAGCAACCGCACGCTTCTGCTCCTCCTGGTCCTCCACTCGGCGATGGAGAAACGAAGCGGGATGCGGCTGATAAACAGGTATGACGATGAATTTATTGAGAGGTGAGAAAAAAACAGGTTGCTGCGAGCAAGGGAAACGGGGCCACCCGCGATCAGGGCACAAGCAGGAGGGTGTGTCCACCGCTCAGGCACTATAAGTAAGTGACTCTGATTTATTGATACTGACAAGTGAGCATAGGTATCTGACGAGTTTTTGTTCTTCTCTTCTCTGCCTCTCTCTCTACAAATTCAGCTCAGCTCAGCTCATCTCAGCTCGCTTACTCCTTTGTCTTGAAACACCATTCCGTCATAAAACAATTACAAGCACAGCTAACCAACAGGGAGAATGCCTGCAAATCCAGCAACAGCGGTAAGCCAAAAGTACAAAGAAGAGCAAGTACAAAGAGGACAGGCAGAAACCACCCTCTTCTGTCCAAACCTTGTCCAACGTGCCCCCCCAAGCTCCGATGCTGTACAAGCCCATGCTCTGCCAAACCGCCCACCCAACCCCCCATTTCGATGCCTCTCATAGGCCCAGACGCTCTCAGAATCAGCTTCGCTTCTCAGCCAAGACATGCCGCACGTGGGCTGCCCAAAAGGTCCAGAACTTGCAAGGGGTGCCTTGTTTCTGCCTTAGTAAGCAGTTTTAATTGCTTTTGATTGGTAGTTACATGTAGGCCAGATGCAAGCAAAACTTAGCGGCGGCGACTTTGTTTTAGCAGCATGAATGTTTAATTCGTAGCTCATAGGCTGTTAATGTGCCGCGCAGCTCCAAATCTCCCTTCTGCTGCTACTGATGCTACCGATGCTACTCTGTAACTGTGAAACTCAATTTTGCGTCTCTAATTGAGCTTCATCGAGTACATTAAAACACTTGCATGAGGCAATGTTGCATTTCCAAGTTGTACGAGGACCCCTATTTCCCCTTCCCTCATTGATGCCATCACCTCTATGCCCATCACTACCATTCTTTGCATGGCTCAATACGTCAGCTCCCCTCAATGCCACTCCAAGGTCCTACAATGGAGGGGACAACGACAGGCTGAGAGTCGCTGCCAGGCTTGGCTCCGGCGTCACTAAAATGCTTATTTTCGCCGATCTGCTGGCCCCTCAATGGATTGCAGCAGCTTTACATCAATACAATTCGGTCATAGGTGGTGGTGGTGGTGACTACATACCATAAGCACCTACGTCAAAGCATCGCAACTTCCTATATCCCAGGAGCACAAAAAGACCAAAAAAAACATACAACAGCCGGTGTTCGCTGATGGTCACCCACTCAACTACTAATCTGCCGGTTAGTGGCTTATCTATGGGGGAGCAGACGGGACCCCGAGTTCTCCACTACCTATGGTCGTATGTACTTGTAATTCCGATGTGTTTCCTTATAACAGAATAGTCAAGATACAGGCATGGATCAGTAACGTGTTATGCAGTATGCTGCAATGCATCGCCTGTAAGAGGGGAGTATACCTGTAGATCGGCGCTTCTCCCACCCGCTGGAGCTGGACATGCATACTCCACCATCATCGTATCAACGGTGCGGTGCATCCACCCATATATTGTTGGGCGGCCATTCAAGTTAGCTGCCACGATCTACCTTTGAGCCGCGGTGCACATCATTCATCGAGATCATTTGCCTCGCTCAGGCTCGTGGATCACCAGCCCTTTTTTTCCCCCGCGATGCCCAAGAAGGAGATTGCTCGTATGACCTGTTTGACTTGCAGGTATCATTTGCCACAACTCCTAGGCTTAGTGCCTACGTCACATGCCAAGATGGGCGCCCTTGAACTTGACAACACAAAGGCCGGAAATATGCCTTTTATCGCTGGATTAGCCTTGTTGCCTTGTTTGATCTGTTAGACGCTCGGCCACCCGCGTTTTTGCCAGCAGCTGTTCTAGACCACGCTGTGAACATGATGGAAGCTGTAAAGGCTATAGGGATAGCAGAAGGTGGAGGTAAGAGGCGTATAAATAACAACAACTGGAATAAAATTGAAATATCAATGACAGGAGAAAACAAGAGTCTTAAAAAACAACGATTGAAACCAAAAATGGCAGAAAATCAAAATAATAGAAAATAAAGATGACAGAATAAAGATGACAGAAAATTACGACAGCAAAAGCAATAAAATCAATCACATTTACCAGCGTATAGCAAGAGGCAAAGACTCTTGATCCTACATATCCGCAATGTTATGACTAAACCACTCCAAACGCATCGCACAATTCCCTTTCAATCGATTGCCCAACTCGTCATGAGTTATTTTCTCTCTTCTTTCCTCCTCCTTTTTTGTTACATGTGCCTCTCAGGGATTCTTTCGGCCCGCACGTACCCGCGTCAACCTTTTTTTTTTTTTGAAGTCTATGTTCTTGTGCACAGAACTGTATAAATTCAACTTCATCCTTTACCTCCTCTTTTCTTACTGATAGTCTTGAAACATCTTATAGGTACCTCCAGAATCAAAAGAACCCTCCTTTTTCTCTTTCAGCTTAATCCCCTCCATTAATCTATTCTTGGTTCATACATCAAACAAACCAGCATAATTCTCGTCCCGGGTTAATCGAAACGCCTCACGCCATACTCAGGCAATCTATAGCCCTGCCCAGGCCGTTCCGTTAAAATAAACGTTTGATCGCACGCTAAATCTTCACTTGCCTCCATATCGAACACCAATTCACAGTCAATGGCATCTCATTGTCTCTAAAAGTATGGATCTAGTCGATCGGTCTATTGTCGACTTCCACCTTAGCTATCACGCAAATGCTCATAGACTGCTCATACGATCATGCCTATTTTGCCATCATCCACCATCTAATCTTGTCGCACCTTGTAGTCTGAATCCGGCAGGTACAGGTGTCGGTCGGCTCCCTTCTTCGTCAACACAACCATGCGAATAACACCACCAGAGCTTCCATCCCACTTGATCGCTTCTCTTAGCGCGCCCTTGACAAAGGCGACTGCTTCTGCTTCCTCCATGCCCTCCTTCCAATTGGCGTCACAGTATCCGTAAATGTATGTCGATCCTGAACCGCCGATTGCGTATGCCTGCTTGTGCAATGAACCTCCTAGTGGGATAGAGTACACCTGGCCGCCGAATCGTTCGTCCCAGCCGGCGATAATCAGACCAGCTCTATGCTACGTTAGCACTCGCTCGTTCATCCTTCCCATCGCCCATCATGAATACAAGAATTTACTGACGATAATCTATCCTTGTTGGCATAGCAAATCTCCTGAAAGATGGAGGCTGCAGTCTGTGTCATCGGGGGCTTTCCGCTCTGCATGGCAAATAGGCCCAGCTGGTATTGGACAATGTCGGCAACGGCTTGCGTATCAGCGGCTGAGCCAGATCGGCAGCACCAGATAGTGTCGTGTACTCGGGTCAGCTTGTCTGTTACTCGATTGGCGATGTAAGCGCCGGTGGTTGTTCTCGAATCAGCTCCTGTAGGTCCAGTAGTCAGCATCCATTCCTAAGTGTGCGCCTCTAATAGTGCTTCCATACCCAGAATAACTCCATCCTTGAATGTCACAGCCATGCTATCATCTCGTTAGGTCGCCATTCGTTTTTGGCGGGGTGGAGGAGCATACATAGAAGTACCCAAGCTGCCATTCTAGTTAGTAAAACAATCTTTATACCATAATTTCTAGAGATATATTAACTCACTTGACTTCTCCCTTCTTCAACCGATCCATATCGACATGAATGCCATCTGTTTGTCCATCAAGTCAACGAGGGGTCATCGGCAGAATGCCGGGCTGCAGTTCGTAATCGTACCTTCGTTCAGCACACCAGCATGACCAAACTCCATTGTGATGGAAGAATTGCAATGTAAAATCGTAAAAGTATCGGTAGATTCGAGGGTATCGGGATGGCAGGTCGTCGTTGTGTTGTTTGGTGGTTGCGTAGTTGCGCTGATGTCTGGGAAGGCTGGAGCTCGCTGCTAGCACTACTGCCACATCAAAGCTCAGGCAGCTCTGAGAACGCGCAGTCGCGCCGTCCGGCCCCACATTTTGCATCGACACATGACATGGCACGTGACATCGAATTGATCAAGTTATGCTATTCGTGAAGATGGCGGCATTCAAGAATAAATTGCTAAATAAATTGAGGATTGCGCGGAAATGATATGCTAGCAGCTCACTCATGGGTTAGACGCATTGGTAGCTGGAATTCCATGTATGCGTCGAAGCGAAGTAGATGGCACGATCATAATCCAACAACGAGCTGTTGGATTGTCCAAAAACACGCCATATCAAGAGAGAAACGATATGGTTTTGCCTGCTGCTGTTCTAAACAATTTTTTGGAGCCTGACGGAGATGATTCGCTAGTCTATTTCTATTTATTATTACGATTAATCCAGGCCTACTCTTTAGCCAACTCCGCGTCAACCGCTTTTCCTTCCTTCTTCTTCTTGTCCTCATCTCCACAGCCACAGTCATAAAAGTCACCAATGTTGTTGCAGTCAAAGATGGGCTTCTTCAGCCTCTCATTAACCAGGTTGTGTACGAAGCACATCCAGCCAGCGGCCGCATTGCGACTGCTCGTCTGGGGAGGGTATTCCTCCAAAATGCCCCGGAAGTGCTTTGCGCAATCACCACAAGGATATAATCGGCTAAAGAGGTAGACAAACGACTCGAGAGTTTTCCGCTCCTCCGGTGTAGGCTCTTCGGGGAATCGAGCGACCATTGTATGCATGAATTTCCATGTTGCGCGGCCCAGTTCGGCTCTATATCGATGTGACAAACAGAAACGTTAGGCCAGCTGCGTACAAGCCAATGATACTAGCAATAGCATCATGGACAAAGGGGGGAGAGAGGGACAGAGACATACTTGAGCGTTGCATTCTCCAGCTTGGGTGCTATTGACTCTCCTCCAAGCAGACTAGCCGGCATATCAGGCAGGTCCACTTTGAACTCCGACCTGGATTCTGCCGGCGACTCGCCCATCGGCGCCGGGATTCGATCCACATGGTGGCTGGACGAGCCCGAGAAGAAGTAGGTGATGCTGAAGAAGAGGCACACGCCCAGCAGGACGGACAGTGTGAGGTGCTGACGGCGCGCCATGGTTTGGAATGTCGGGACAAGGAGAAGAGAGCCTCTCTCTCCCTCGAGCTGTCGCTTCACACAGGGGAAAAGAAGGAGAAAAGAAGCCACGGTTTGTTAGGCGAGTTGTCGCATGATGGGCTCGAGCCACAGCCGCAACGCCACAAGGGCGAGATGATGGGCCCACGTTTCCGCGGAGGGGGTGGGGTCAAAGTTTGTTGTGCGCAATCTGGCGCCACAAGCGTAGATGCCGGGCGATGGCCGAGATCAGATCTGCCTCCATACTTGAGCGATTCAAGCCGCTGGAGATTTGTTGGCCGCTTCCAAGAGCCGCATTACATACGCGTGTGCGTAGATTGGCGACCAGATCCCAAACGGCCAATTCTTTTGGCGTTGCATTCGTCGGATGTGGATGCTGATGCTGTGTATCATGTATGAGCTGATGATTACTTGCGATGGAGATTTAGAGCGGAGGATTTGCGTTTAGCGCCCATTTAGCCGACTACCCTATAACCTAAATAGGTCAGTAGAGGGGATTTGCAGAGGTTATTGACCGTACAATGGCCATGTTCCGTTTGTATCACCCGGTTTTCAGTGCTTACGGGTAGACAATTGCTTTGTGTGATCAAGTTTCTCACGCTTGCTGACTTGTACTCGTAGTATGCATAGCGGCATTCTGCATTAGGTTCTTATTTGTTGCATTGCCACTGGCTAGTCTCATGAATGGGCCAGTCAGCCTGCATTCAACAATCACGATAGTATTGGCGATCCGCAGAGCAATTATCCGCCATCGGCCAGCCCACACTGCTGCAGATTCGTCTTGTTGCCCACCGCCACACTCTTTTCACTAATATGTGCTGACGCCATGAGTGGTCTGAAGTAGAGCTGGGCGATTGACCTAATCTGGCGGGATAGATCCAACCCGAGCACTAACGAGCAGTGACATCCCAAGACCAGAATAAACAGAGCCTCATTCTGTTATCCTCCGCCTCACCATGAACAAATTGCTGACGGCAATCTGATCTGACTTTCGTCATCGCAGCGGTCCCATTGCGGATAGACCCTGGAATATGTAGGTGTACGCACGTCAATCTTATCGACATGAAGGATTCCGGTGGCCCCCCTGTTGGGCCACCACAGTAAGCAGCGTTTACATACATAAGCCCGACAGGCCTCTTCGCTGCCTGGCTGCCGCTCTTCTCTCGAAGCTCTGTTTTGCAAAGATCAAGATTTGTCTTTTTCTTCCCTTTCAAACGACAAGAAAACAATGGTCCGTGGCAAAGAGCTATCACCACAGCAGCGCTCACAAATCTGCGAGTTGCACAGTCACGGTTATGGCTACAGGCGGATATTCAAGCTGCTGGCAGAAGTGCCGCTTTCAACCATCAAGTACACTTGTCAGCAAGAGGCTAAGCGCAAGGAAAACCAGAGCAGGCCTCGGTCTGGGGCACCGCGGAAGTTGTCAGTGCCCAGCAGAGGGCCGCGCCGGCGAAAGGATTCTTCGCCAGTTCCTGTTGACGAGTTGATACCGCAGCGTTACACGGAGTTGGATACTACTCTTCAGAACGTCACTTACCACGACCTGCTGGCCATGGTTGACTGGTCGATATTTCCTACAGAGCAGCTCCATCCGATTGATGGTATAAGTCTGATGGACGATGCAGCAATAGCTCAGATTGATGCCGCAGTAACACAGATGGATAACTCCATAGCTCATATCGGCAGTACAGCACCCCGAATGAACGACATGGCAGCCCAGATGCAGCATCACATGCCTCCAATGGGTGATCCAACGACGTTTATTGATACTACAATGCCCCAGATCCATGACATGACACCTCATATCCATAACATAACGCCTCATGCCAACAACATGACGCCTCACATCGACATACCTCACATCAACGACATAATACCCCAGATCGAAAACACACACATCGACGATACAATAGCTCAAATAAACAACCTGGCAGATACAGACTTGAGTCTGGTATTCCAGGATCCCATCTACCAAGAGATCTCTAATCACGACCTCCTCGCCCTGGTCGACTGGTCAATTGTATGGTGAAACAAGGGCGAATCGTGATATAAAACTTTTTTCTTACGAGAGGTAGATGAAAGAAAACTCCGAGAGTTACATCAACACACAATTCACCACATTTCCCCTAGCTGGTCTTGGGCCGAACGGATGGATGACCCCGTGGCTTGGACTTAGCTATGGTCTGCCACAGCCTTGAATGGGGCTTCGTGATACCCACTGGAGCAAGCAAAACTGCTCAATGAGATATGATATGGAAACAGTGATGGGGAGAGAAAAAAAATTACAACCTAGACCTGCTTTGGATATGGGACATGCTCGGGTTTGATCGCCGCTGGTGGCGGGACAGGTTCTATCAAACCTAGGTTGCGAGCCTCTTGTCTATATGGCTTTTCCGATCCAGCGCCTGCCAGATATATGATATGGCGCTTTACATATAAAAAGAAGAAAAAGAAAAACATTCTTCATGGAGTTATGGACTGGGACTAAGACCCGGCTGCTGGTTTCTCCTGACTTTGACTCAGCAGACAACTTTGGAGCGCCGACGAAATAAGAAAACAGTATAGATTTATAGATACATTGAGCTTTTAGATGCTCTCGATTTAACAAAGATTTTGTTCTTATTTTGCTACCAAGGGCCGTGGTATATTCTCAGTGTTATTTCTGACCAACTTTGACCATGGAACGGATTATTGGGCATCAATCGGGTTTTGCAGGTCTGAATCTTATCAAGGGAAAAAGAATCGACATTCCGCCAACTACAATGATGGCTATATGTAGAAGCTAAGAGATGTTGTATATCTATTTACAATAACTGCTTACTTTTACATTAAATAATCCTATGGAACTTACGCATGTAAACATTCCTTTAGGAAAAGAGTCTATAAATCACGTACAAGACATCTATCACAGGTCCTGAAGCGTGGTCTCTACGGATCGGACCGTAGGAACAGATAAGAGGGATCACAAAGCTTAGTGTGCTATCTAAGAGACGGGAGATCTGTGAGCTATAAAGTCTTCTTCGGGAGGTCCTGCCTTCTACCTTCCGGAGATGTCTGGGGCAGGCGTCCTCCAACAACGTCAGAACAAGAGAATTGCAACCATCACAAAGGAGAACTGTGGTAAACAGCCTCTATTAATCATGGTATTTAGCGTCTATGATTTCACACATCTTCATACTATTAACGTCGATTTGAGGAATTGACTTGGTCTGTTTTACATCAGGTGATGGCTGATATATCACTAGAGAGAAGCCAGAGGGTATCAAATTGAAACCTGGCCTTAGCCCTCTATCAACACCGTATATTGTTTACAAACCACATGATAACCATCTGTTGAAGGCACATCAAGATTGGTTCGTCTGACATTTGCAAGTGACCGCATTCTAGGGTAAACAACAGTCTGCCAAGCGTTTGAGACTTTGCTAAACATTTAGCTTAAGACTACGGCACCCCAAGCGACGATGAACAATTTGAACTAGGACCGACCCGTATTCTTGGCAGCGGGCTGTTGATGGACTCCCCCTTTTTCTGGAGTAATACGAGCATTTATCGCACGATGAGTCGAAAATGGGCATATGGCTCGCTGTAGATAGAGGTAGCTATTCCGGTGGGTTCCACTACGCTATCTAGGTATATGGGCTGGTGATAATGACGAACATAGTTTTCACAAATCAGGCAAGACATGACATGGGAGTCACAAGGCTGAGGCTGAATCAACCAAATACCATCTAACAGCAGCGACCTGATACTGCTATGGCGTGTATCGCAATATGTGCTAGTATACAGTCACATAGGCACGGAGTATCCAGTCCGTGCTCGTATCGGGAGCACTACGCCAATATTGGTCGATTACGGCAGACTAGAGTAGCATCGCATGCTTAAAAAAGAAAAAAAAGGGAGGGCCCATCCATGTCACGTCTCGGTTCGAGGAGAGAGGCCTCTCAGCTTCTGCTGAAACGCAGGACAGAGCGGGAGAAAAAACAGAGAGAAACAAAACATTGGGGCCTTGTTCAACACGCGCCCACTTCAGATTTTCCACATTCCGTGAGGCTTGAAACACAAAAACACAAAAAAAGGTGTTCGTTACAGAGTGAGCACCCCCATTCCAGCTGAGGCTGGCCGAGCTTGGGCGGTTGGTGGAAATGAGGGCCTGCGGTGTAAACGGTGTACGTGAGGATGCCAATCCAATAGCGGCTGCTTGGCCAAGCCCCGTAATCTTAAACACACGAGAGCCGTATAAGAGGTCAGAGTACATTGCAATTGGTAAGGACGCGTCCTAAAGGACGGCTATTGCCGCTTCAGTGCGTCGGGAGAGCCAGACAATCGGGTGAAATGAGGGCTGCACGTGTACAATACCTGCGTGCATGTAACATTGAATGTATCCCCGAAGGCTGGTGATGCTGGCCCCAACGGCAGAAGTGGCTGCTTGGTACCTTGCAGCGGACGATAACACGGGCCACGCACGCTGAGTTGATCCTACAGCATGCACGAGCTTCCCTGCACGTGCGTCGGGACGGGAGAGATGGATTTAAATTCGTCTATGGGTAGTAACATCCCGTTTTGGTCGAATAGCAGCGCGCCTTGCCGTTGCCCGTTGTACACACCGAAATGCACGTAAAATGAGCACTTCAATGTGGTGGTTACCGTGGCTGCTTTATCAGGAACTTGAGCGTACACCGGCATCTGAAATGAGCTGATTTCTTGCTCTGCCCTCTGATTAGGTCTGTTCGCTGGCGTGGAAGGTTCCGGATCTGAGTCGATTTGCGCCGCATGAATCTGGACGGTAGGCGGCTACCTGATAGCAGTATTGATCTACACGCGGTGCCAAGCCGATGTGCACGCTACCAGAATTGCTGTAATTAAACGCTTTATGACACGGCTTGCACGTGTACCGACTACTCGAAGATGGACCCTTTTCCTGGCCTTTTCGTCCTTCTTATTCACACTCCTCGGCTCATATGGCTTGTACTTGTATACAGACTGGAGTTATTGAGAGCCACAGTCAATGGCAATGGCGCGCAGCCTCGTCTCTGCTTGGCGCCAGGGACCAGTCCGTTACAACCGTCGACGCTAAGCCCACTGACAAGCAGGGCCCCTAAACTGCGATAGGCAGCGATGGCTGCAGCTGCTACAGCAGGAGGGGGAAAACCGCGCAGCTAACGGCCAGCCTGAAGCAGCCGCGCCGGTGTACTGTACTGTACGGAGCAGCTGGGACGCTAGACACGGACAGAAACAAAACGGATGGACGGAATAGGTAGAAGAGAAAGGCACTGAAGAAAGAAACAAACGGTCCCCCAGAAAAGAGGCCAAAGAGTTGGTGCTGGAGAAACATGTCCCTTGCAGTATCATTAACAGTGCAGAGTGACTTTCTAAAGAGCTGGCTTCTCTCTCGGCCGTTAATATTAAAGGCACGACGCCAATCCTGCGCCGAGACGAGCTAACAGCTGTTAGCGCCCTCGCTATTGGCCAAGCAGCCCTCCCGGCGCCAGGGGTTCGCGCGGGTGCTCGGACAGGCTGATGCGCAGGTTCCTCGCAGGTCGCCTTTTCTTTGAGCGAGCCGCATACTGTACTGTACTGTACTGTAATCGGTTGTCGCAATTGGCCCCTTGTCATGGAACCAGCCAGAGCTTGGCTTTTTCCAGTGCTTGTGTAAGTACTGTAAGCTCATGGGTCCCAAACTGGGCAGCTCCAGGAACCGGAACGCCACAGCTTCTCTTTTTTTTTTTGCGGATTACGCAGCCTGGCGAGGGATTTTTTCTCTGTGGCCGTCAGGCAAGCTATTCCGTGCTCGTCCAGGAGAGTGAGTGAGCGTGTGTGCCTGCGCGCAATGAAGTGTGCATTGCATTAGCCGCATGTCGTGAGCTTCTACTGCTTACTTCCGACTTATTGGGTGAGCAGACAAGTAAGAGCGGTATGCTGTATTTCTCCTTGGCACTGCAGTGGTGCTCCCTTGACCTGGCCATTCGAGATATTTTACAGTCATTGGACCGTAGTACACGGCCGGTACTTGTCCGAAAAGGCAACGAAGCCATCGTGAAAATGGCGATATCTTTCTTGTTTTGCTGCTCACCGCGCACAGGCATGAGGCAGTACGAGCGCCGTGGGCTCAGGAACATGAACCTTGCGCTGCTGAGTAAAAAAGCCATCAATTCAAATCCCCAGGCGTCTTGTCCTCTTGTTGCACGGCATGCCTCCGCCACACTTCGGCAGCGAGCTTGAGCTTGATTTTCCCACGGCAATCTGAACACCTGGCGATTGATCGACAGGTCCAGAAGGGCCTGGAGGGGAAAAAACAAAATAACCAAGATCATCAATAACCCATACCACCGCTCTCCAGGCGCAAAGGCTGGCAATGGCAAAGAAAAGAGAGACGAGGTACTTGCAAGGTACCTGATGAGGCGTCTCGCCGCACCACCAGCTTCTAAAAAAAATCGCCCGTAGCGTGGGCTCGTGGGCCCCTCAGCCAATGGGGCGGCAGGCCACTGTTTTACCCCTGGCCCGCACGTCCTGTCCCCTTCAGGCGCCGCGATGGACCGGTACCTGATGCGCGTTTAAGCCATGCCGCCTGAACCCACCAGAAGCCGTAACGCTAGGCCGCCCACCGCAAAGTACCGCACTATTTTTCGAGAGCCATTGTGTGTGGTGCCCCGCCCCTGCCACAGAACAAGCGCAGCAACCCACGCGCTCGCCCACCGAAAAAACGCGGCCCACCATGTGCTGGCTGCTGCCAGTCCCGTTTTGGCGGGTGCAATTTCCAACCCTCGCCGCCTAGAACGGCACGAGTGGCGGTGCTTTTTTTCCTGCTCGCTCTTTGAGGGTCGCATGAATCAAAAGTTTCTTTCATCAGACGAGGGACCCTTCGTTAGGAATCCTTGGGCTTGGCTGGGGACAGGGGTTGAAGGATCCCTGCAATGAGAGAGAACAAAGCTTGGAGGTTCTCTTTTCTCTCGGCCGCTCTCGCTTGCTGCTTGTGCTTCGTACTGTACAAGTATACCTACCTGGGTCAGATGCCTTTTACCGCCAGATCCCAGCAATGGACCTCTGGCTGGAGCTGGCGGTACCTGGTTTGCCGCCCGTTGACGCATATTGGCGCTGTGTATCGCATCCCCGGCCGACGTTGTACCCCGTTTGGGCCAATGCGCCGCAACGTCCATGTTGGTCACCCTCCATTCCAGAGCATCGCCCCCAGGCGCGCGGTGTGACATCGGGAGAAGAGAATGGAGGGAGGCAGAAGAACGAGGGAGAGGCGCGAAACGCCACTCGCACAGCTGTTGGTGTGGTCGTTGCAGGTGAGTTATCACCGTCTGTATTCCGGCGGCCCCAATGGCGTTGGGTTCGATCATCGTCCTCTTCGCTCCAGTCTGTTTCTGCCGCCCACTGCGCACTGGCATGTGCTCCATTAGTCGTACAAGTAGCATCGTGTACAAGTAATACAGTACAAGAAGAGGACGAAAAAGGCATGTCCCGGCCTTGCCTTGAAACTCTGCGGAGAGCTCCCGTGGCATGGCATCCCCTGTCAGTGCCGCGCCGTGTACCGGTACAAGCCCGCCGGCATGCAGCCCCGTACCCTCCAGCCCTGCTGCCCGCAAGAGGCCCCTGCACGGTACCTGCAACAGTACCTGGCGCTGCACCCGCTGGGCGGTATCGCGACCCGTCGTCGCGCAGCGCTAGAGCCCATCCGACTTGATCAATTTCTGCTGCTGTCGTCTCCTCGTTTTCTGTCCCCTGCCAAAAGACCTCCCACACCCCCCTGTTTTGTGTTTCCCATCCGCTGTCTCTCGTTCCTCGTTCGCTTGCGGCGCAATCTCCAAGTCTTATTTCCTCGCCCTCCTTCCCTTTCGTCCTCCTTCCTCTCCCCTTCCCTTCGCAATCCATCGCCATCCCGCTCATTCGACAAACTCCCGCCAGGCGACGTGGTTCCCTCCCTTTATCGACTTCTCGACCCCCAGCGCTGCTCGCTTCGCGCGTCAACGCCGCTCTGTCGAGAACTCCGGCGTTTTTCATGACTTGAACGACCCCAGGGGCCTCGGGAGGTTCTCGCCACGCTTTTTGCCTTTTCACTCTCGTTCGAAAACTTGCGAAAACCAGGCTCCTCACGATCCAACGCGGCTGCGCTTCCCACGGTGACGGACGCTATATGACGATTTATTCAACAACCCGACGCTCATTTAATTGAATTTTTATTTATACCGCACATACGTATTACAAGATGTAAGTGTTTTATTTCGGATATCGCTTGGGGCTGGAGGAGGCATTGGTTATTGGCTGGGAGGCGTGCAAGAGCGAGGACAAGAGGAGGGAAAGCAACGCAAATGCGACGAGACGATTGCGCTCGAGGCGTCATGTGCTCAGCCGCCGGGCATCTGCGTCTTCTTGATATCAACGCAATTTTAAAATTGCGTGGTCTAATTGAAGCATGCCGACAGTGACGAGAGCTTAGATGACGCATAGCTCGTATTGGGAACATGCCACATTGTGAAAGCGCTGGAGAAGCTCTCCGCTGACTTGACATTGCAGACTAACACGCTCTTTGACATTTGTCAATTACATTCGTTGAAAATTGTTCCTGACAGTAAGGCGCTTCGCTGAATTATTCGTTTTTCTCGTCGCTAACGAATAGGATAGTATAAATTGGCTTGCAACATACAACTACACGCTCCTTTAAAACAGGGAGGAATATATAACACACATTCGTTACTCTACGCGGCGACCCGAATCGATTCGCAACCATGCAGACCAAGGTTTTCGCCTTGGCGGCCACCTTCGCCTTGTCCGTGGCCGCCTCCAACGTCGAGCGTCCCAAGTTCTACTACCCCCACAAGATCAAGCGCGAGGTTGGCGGCGTCTCCAACTCAACGACCTCCCAAACGACGACTAGCTCCACTGCCAGCACTTCCAGCAGCACTACCAGCTCGACGAGTTCTCAGGATTTTGCCGACTACCTCTCCAGCCTTCTGGCTGGAGCGGGTGCTGCTCACTCAAGCACTTCAATCACCTCGAGCACCTCGACTTCTGCCATCAGCTCGTCGGTCGCCAGCTCATCGGCCAGCAGCTCTTCGGGATCCAGCAGCTCTTCACAGGCCAGCGCTTCTCCATCAGGCAGCGTGACGACCATTGTTCGACAAAAGACAGTTGTCGTTACGGCGCCACCCGAGGAAGCTACCCCGACTCCTCCGCCTTCTTCTGGAGCTAGCTCAGACTCTGCGTCTCAGTCATCATCGGCTGCTTCTTCTTCAGCAGATTCCAGCTCAGCTAGCTCTGCTGCTTCCTCGTCGGCTGCTGCTCCCCCATCGTCCCAAGCTTCTAGCTCGGCTTCCGATAGCTCGGCCTCCTCTAGCGCAGCCACTTCGTCTGCAGCCGCCTCTAGTCCTTCGGCCTCGTCCAGCTCTGACGGACTTGGTCTCAGCCTCGGCCTGGGAATCTCGCTCGGAGGAAGCTCGACAAGCTCTTCTGCGGGAACCGCCAGTGCTTCGATCCCTACTGGAACCGGCTCCTCCCCTGTGGCCTCTGCCTCTGCTTCTGCCTCTGCCACGCCCACCAGCTCTGCTACCCCCTCTGCTACCCCCACCAGCTCCGCTGATTCGGGCATCAGCATTGGTCTCAGCCTTGGTGACAAGTCGACCTCTTCTGCAGCATCCTCTTCGGCTGCCTCGTCCAAGGCCACTGACACCGGAATCATAATCAACCCCACTGGCGTGCTGTTCCCAACCTCTTCCAGTGCTACTGTCTCAGAGTCTGCCAGCGCCAGCGCCAGCAGCACTCCTGATAACAGCAGCGTCTCGGGCAACTCTACTGCTGCCGATGTCTCCGTCTCTCAGTCTCAGACCTCGTCTGGCTTGCCTGCTCAGACGTCACTTTCTGGTACTGGTGCTTCCACGTCAAAGGGCGGTCTTCTCCCCACTTTGTCGCTGCCTACGATTCTGCCTACCTTGTCTTTGCCAACGACTCTGCCTACTCTGTCTTTGCCAACGACTCTGCCACCCGTGATTCCCACCTCGACACCCACGGCATCAGCATCAGACGTTGGCAACGCAACTTCCTCGGACGTTCCCCCCTCGACTTCCAGCTCCATCGGCCTGAGCATCTCGCTCCCTATTACGCTCCCGCCGATCCCCACAAGCTCCAGCGTAAGCTCCGATGTCCCGGTTGGCAACTCTACCAGCAGCGAGCCCCCCGTTTCTGCTTCTAGCCCTCCCACGAGCATTCCCACCAGCGTTCCGGCCGGCACCACCAGTGCTCCCACCGGCTCTGTCACGGGCGTTCCTGTCAACACTACTAGCTCCGACGAACCGACGAGCCCAGTCACCTCGGCTTCTGTCTCGGTTACCGGCTCATCTTCCTCTGCTGTCGAGACCGGCTCCGTTACCAACTCCACCGCTCCTACCGCTCCTGCTACTTCTGCTCCTGCTACTTCTGTTCCTGCTACTTCTGCTCCTGCGACCGAGTCAACGGCCCCACCAACCAGCGTTGAACAAGCGACCGCGACCTCTGCTTCTACTTTGGTCACTGTCTCGAAATCTTCAGCTCCGGTGGTCACTTCGCCGCCTGTCCTGACAGTCTCCTCGAGCGCCGAGCCCGTTACTAGCATCAAGCCCACCGCTACATTGACCAACACCGCTGACTGGCTGCCAACATCCATCATCATTGAGCCCACCACGAATGCATGGACTTCGCCGGCCTCTACCCAGTCTGTCTCCACTGCCACCGCGCTGCCAACCAATGTTCCCAAGATCATCTACCCTGACGACCCCAACACTCCTGTTCCCGAAGGTACCGAGCCCATCCAGATTGGATTCTTGTATCCTCTCAATTACATGTTTGTTGCTAGCAACACCGTTGCTGCTGCCCAGATCTTCAAGTACTTGCCACAAGCTCTTGCCAACGCAGCTGGTATCGATGCCGAGAAGGTCCAGATTGCCAAACTTATTCCTTACGATACCCGTTCTCAGTGGGGCTATGTCACTGCTCTGGCCGTCATCAACTACCCCTCGAACCTCATTGACAAGCTTCAGCTGGACATGTCGGTTGCCAACTCTGCCATTTACAACAACCCCGACTCCATTGTCCGCAGCTTGACTGCTCAAATCAACCCCAAGATTAGCATCTTTGGCCAGATCAATGATGCCGGTTCCGCTGGTGGCAGCTCTGGCTCCACCGGTGATGATGGCGGTGCTGCTCCTGCCTCTGGCTCTGGCAACGATGCTTTTGGCACTACCAGCACAGATAACCAGTCCTCATCTCAAAAGGCCAAGACCGCTGGTATTGCCATCGGTTCCATCAGTCTTGCTTCCCTCTACGGTGGTGCCATGTTCATCATTGCCCGCCGCTACAAGCGCAAGAAGCAGTCTCACCGTCGCTCCAGCTCCATGAGCACCGACCAGCGCTCATCCGGCATGCAGTACACCGGTAACGGAAGCCCTGCCCTCATGGGTGGTGCCCTGATGAGCCGCGACATGAGCACCTATGGCGGCACCGGAGTTCGCGATAGCCACAACAGCGGAACGAGCTCTGCTCGAACTGCCAACATCTCCGCCCCTGTTGCTGCTGAGAACTCCCTTGGCTGGAACTGATGATGCACACGCTTTTATATCGGCCTTTTTTCTTTTTACCTTTTAAAAAATTATTTCGCCCTATTCTTAACATTACTCTTTTTTTTTTCCCTTTTGGATATCCGTGCATCATATTTCCTTTTTTAAACTTCGATACCCTGGGGGGGCTTTTGCTCATGAGGATGTAGGACGATGTCTTAATGATTTTCTTGATGTCTTGCCAAGATGACTGGGGCTATTTGATTTACGCAATTGGCTCCGGCCAACTTGGCTCTGGCCAACTTGGCTCTCTTCCTCCTCTTGGGTAGTTTTAGTTCCAGCGCATAGTGAAATTTACTTCTTCTCCTCTTATTTTCACCTCCGCTGACTATCTCTTCCCTCCCAATTTTACACTTTACGCCGACCACCACCATACACACAGACAAACACAGACACCTCTTTTTACCAAGAATAAAGAGAGAGGGGGATGGCGCCGACCTAGTGATATTCTTTTATTTCTTCTTCCGGCTCTCAACATTCATCCTGGTGACACTTGGCAAATTTGTTATTTTTTAATATTCAATATTCTTAGCCTTTTGATCTGGAGTTGGAATGAGATAGATGGTTTTTTCTTGTGCACGAAAATACATGTGCCTTTTAAAAAGGGCCAGCGTTGTCGTGCAACCCTGCTTGGAGCGAATATACTTTTTTTTTTTTTTTTTACTTTGGTGGAAGAGAGAAAAAAGAAAAAAGAGAAAGAGGTGGGACTATCTTGGGCGGGAGACGTCCTTGGGGAAAAAATTTCAGTGCTGTTGTGTGTTTCAGATTCTTGGAATAGAGTTTCGGGGGTGGAGTGGTTGGAAGAGGGCGAGTGAGTGGTTTTCTTGTTAGAAAAAATAAAAGAGGTAGAACTTAAAGTGGACTCTGTGAAGTTTGAATCTGAATGGGAAGATGAGGGAGGTAAGAGTGAGAGTGTGTCTTGTTTTTTTTTGACAATAGATGACAGACAATAAAGCGATTTTTTTAATTCATATATGATGCCGGTAATGATGTTTCCTTTCTTTCTCTTTTGGGCTGTGAGTTGGCGAATTGCAGTGAAGTGAAGTCTAAGTTTGTCAAATGTACACACACCATTGTGCGTGATGGGAGGTTCTGGTGAGATTTAAACAAGGTGCTAGGTGCTTGATAATAAATCAATTTCTATTGTTTTATATTTGATGCTGGAATGATATTGTTCTTTGTCTTGATTTACAGTTTGTGAGTTAGTGGAGTAAGGTGTATGCAGTGAATCGAATTGCTGAGTGGTCGTGTACTATTGAGCGTTAAGGAAGGCTCTAGCGAGGTTTTTGAAAAGGTAATAGACACTAAATAGGTTTTTATTAATTCATATTTGATGCTAGTAATGATATGAATTCTTTCCTTTAGGCCTGTAAGTTGGGGAAATGAAGTGAGTTGTTGAGTTGTGACGTACCTCCACCTTAGGTGCAACATTAATTATGAAGCCTCCTCCTCCTTTTTCAACCACACACGCACACACAACAAGAATACTATATCATTGAGCGAAAAGCGAGGCAGGTTTGCAAGGGTGCCGACTGGAGAAAACCCACACTTACAGCTTTGCTTAATTAGTGAGATAAAACTACCTAAGCTTAAAGAAGCCGACTAGTATTTAGTTGGGCGGGCGGAAAACTAACCGGTTATGAAAGGTGCAAGTAGAAAGTACCTGTTTCTTTGGTGTCCTTTTGTTGTGTTTTTATAGGAACAATGTGTTAAGGGTGTAGTTTAGAGCTCCAGTTATCAACGAAAACCGGGTCAGAGGCGTTTATGTAGCAGAAACCTGATTCTGGCGATATATACTAATTGAAGTGTAAGCTAGGGAATAGACTATCTAATATCTGTTTGAAGTCTGCGATAATGCTGTTTACCCACTTGTCCTCTTTACCCTCCCTTCAAGTGAAACAATAGCCCCCAATATCTACGCCCGTTGTGCTGTCCGTTCTGGGCTTATAGGTGCTGTAAAACTGAGGAAAAGAAAACAAGCTGCTGTTGTTGATTCAAAGTATAGCTACGTGTGAGATTATTACAGCTGGGGTTGATGACGCGGCAGAAGCTGCTGTTAAATCTGCTTTGCCTCATCGCTTTTTTTTTTCTATTTCTATCTCCTACTGAATGCAAATTCTATGACTGAAGCCACTCGTTTATGGAGTTGTGCTGGCGAAAACTTGGGATTAGGGCGTATCTTTCTTTGACAGAATTACATTGTCTTTTCTTTTACGTAAAACACCAACAAAATGCAATATCGGTCATTCTACTGGGGACGATGTATCAAGCGTACGTCCTGGAGTTCCGGGGATCTATGATAATCGGGCCTGTGGCTGAGTAAATCAAGAAACAAACTGGGCGGTGGAGTTCTGGGGAATGATGGACAGGGAAGGTCTGGGGCAGCGTCTCTGCTGTACATGTAGTGACGTGGCCTGTGGTGGTGCGAGATGGTGTCATGGGGTCTGACGTATGATGTTTGTGATGCTCGAAATCAAAAATTCGTGGGGGCCAGAAGACAAGCGAACAACGGCCAGGGGAGCTCGACGCTCATATCCTGCTGGAACGAGGAGGCTTGATATTGATTCGATTGAGCGTGATGACTAGGGGACTAAGTTTATTGCGGATCTCGGATCTCTCGCGTACTATTAGGTAGGCCTGTTTCCATGGCTAAATTCTGATCAGCGAACTTCTAACTATTGTTCTTATCAAGGCAAGCAAAGGAAATGAAACGTATTCGTAGCCAGCTTGAAGATGGCGTGACAACAGAAGAACAAGACACAAGGTAGGATCAGCGGCAGCAGCACCGCCAGCACCAGCCGTGATGACCTCTCTTGTAGTTGCAACGCCTTCTAAATCAATAATGGCAGCTAGCCTTTGCGTTCTCAATCTTATGATGCGTGTAAGTCCGGCACCGAGGCACAATGGGCATATTCGAGGCCGCGATCCTTGAAAACAGGGATATCGAATGACAGAAAGCACGTAATACAAAGGAGATTTACAGTATCTACATCTTCAAATTCAACTTGAAGATAAATGCTTCTCTTATGGAAAAATTCTACTCTTTGGTTTACCGACAATTTGTGTATATCGGCTATATAACGGCCGAGATCGGGCTTCTGCTACATAAACGCCACAGACCCGATTTTTCATCATGGCCTGGAACTCTAGGACGAATACTGAATACACACTATCCCTGAATACTAAAAGGTACCTCTTATAGGAATGTTTTTGCCACGTTTTAAAAAGTACCTATGTCTCCTCTACGCCACTTCTCAATAAAGGCAGCCTATTGGTATATGGCGCTTCAATAAATCTTGGATTCACGTACCACAAGAGAAGTCTTAATCATAAGTCGATAGAAATTTGATTGTAGAAGAAGGCGAATGCTGAAGGTGGTAAAAAATGACGCGTTGGATACAAAGGTACACGTAACTGCCTTCCTGCTTGCCCTGCTTTCCTACACGTAGGTGGCCACCATCAGACTACCTACCTATATAAGCGGTTTCGAAACGATTCTGTTCATCTCAATCAAATAAGCTGACTGCCATCGAACTCAGTGGCTCGTTTGAACCGGTTGGCTTTGATCGTCATAGCGGCTTTGCTCACCACTACGAATGATTTGAGCGGGCATCACGGATTTCAATCGTGTTTACTAGGGAACTTGCTCTGCCGACTTCTCTGGCGAGTCTTGTCATGCCCCTAATGGATAACAAACGCGGGGAAAATTGTTTATCACGCTGTGACAAGGGAAATGAGTCGTCACTAGAAAACGAGGGGGGCGTGTGATAGTAGGTGTAGTGGGTGGCCAAAAGTCCAAGAACACGAGATATTTTTGATTATACATCTAGACTAAAAAGATTTATAGTTTTAAGCCTAACTAAGCATCTATCTTTCCACCTTATCCTTTTGCTTGAGCAGCTTGCTCCTTTTCATAGCCACACCCACGTACAACAACAACAACAATAACAAGGATAAATCGCCAAGTTGACTAGCTTCCTAGATACCCTTGCTATGAATAGTAACGTGGGTAATATTACCAACAGCGTGGACCGTAGGATTTTGAGTTCCTACGTATGCTGCGGTCGTTCGCCGAACGGACATTAGGCAGACTAATTCCCGCCATGTTCCGACGGTTGGGTTGGTGTTGAATCCTCCTGAAGAATCCTTCTGCCTATTTATACCCATGCGGCGTGGAAAGATAATGCGAAACACATCTCACTTGAAAGCATGGTACACGGGCTCGGCTTTCGCTTAATCATTACGCGGCGGCTTATGCCGTAGGATTCGGAATTACGGTCTTTTGCAAGTAATCAATGAGATAGACCACAGTAGTTGGGCGAGTTTAAAAGAAGTTTCTATTGTTGAAGTAGGTAGGCACTAGTGGTAGATCAACATAGGTCTCAGGTGATAATTATTTTAACCTTTTTGCCGGTTGATTCGGCATATTGGTCCTATCTGCCAAGCAAGCTTCCGCGTCATGAAGTCCTATCTGCCATGGGACGACATTTCATAAATACTTTGATTTTCTTATATGAGAAATACGGTATTTGTTTTTCTGTATTGTTTTTTTAATTCTTTTAGCCTTTGTTGATTTTGAGTTTCAATGTCTCGACAAAACAGTAAGGCGTGCGTGAACTGCAGGTCTCGTCGAATCAAAGTACGTCCTAGTGCATTGCTCTTCCTTTAACGAGGATTTAGATGCAACTTGAGCCAAGACAATTCTATTGCTAATGATTCCTATGCGAATAGTGCAACGAATCGAAGCCACGATGTGCACAGTGTGCGAGAGCGGGCTTGTTTTGCTGGGGATATAGGAGCGAGATGGAGATGAAGTTTGTTGACGTGACGGAGAGGACGACGCAGGGGGCGAGATCAGGGAAGAAGAAGCTGAAGGATACTTCGGAGCGTACTCTGTCGCACTCCTATTCATCATCAACTTCTTCTTCTTCGTCCTCGTCGTCGATGCCAGCCCTCACGAATGCCGTCTTGCGACGAAAACAGCAGCAGCAGCAGCAGCAGCAGGAGGAACTGCTACCCTTTCCAACATTCAACTTTTCCATCCCGCCCGAGTCAGTCGCCCAAGTCTTCTTTTTCCGGCACTATTCCATTACGGGATCGATCCGCCACTACGAGATGCAAAAGAACTCTGCAATGTCGGCGCTGAAGATGATGGGCATTGTGGCTGTGGGCATGGCCGGGCTGGCGATATCCAAGCAAGACCCCGGCGTGATGGCGCTAGCTAGGAGAAAGTACGGATCGACGCTGCTTTCGATCAATGAGGCGATCAAAACCCGTGAGGAGGTGGCTAAAGAGAGCACGGTGGCGGCAGTGACGCTGATGGCTAGGTTCGAGGCATGTTTGCGTTTGTCGGCAATGCTTGGGCTTGATTCTTCCCCGAAGCTGACTCATGATGTTTTCCTTAGATTATTGCTTGTCAGGAGAGTTCCACGCAAGAGGCTTGGATCTGTCATTTACAAGGTGCTGCGACCATGCTGCGCCATTGGACCAAGGACGACTGGGACAGGGTCACGAATCCACAAACTCCACGAACCTTTCTTCACTTTTTTTTCATGATGGTATGAAAC